>NW_006800157.1:1073676-1248399 GCF_000485575.1 Poecilia formosa
CTGCAGGAGACGGAGGGTTGGAACATCAAACTAGAGTTGCCATAAACAACTCCTGATTTAAAATAAAAGCCTATTTGGCAAAGTTAATTTGCCCAGTTTTTATTTTAACCTTTGCAGGTTAACAAACAAAATGTGTTATTTTTTGTCACAACAAGCTGATTCCCTCAGGAGAGTCCAAACTTTATGCCAAGCGGGTCAAAACTGTCGACTCTAAAGTGGCTGCAATCTGGACTCGACATTCACTGCAGATCCAAATGAAAGGGATTTTCCTGACGATGGCTGAGGGCCATCGAAAACAAAACAAAACAAAACAAAAAATGAGTACATTTCTGTCAAAAACCCTGAAATTTTGTGATCTCAAAAAATTGTCTAGAAAACTTGGACATTCTCTGGAAAAATTTTCAAAAGAAAATTTTTGAAATTTCAAATTCAATAATTTCCAATGTTTTTTTTTGTTTTGTTTGTAGAAAATTTTTGATGTAAACTAAAAATTTTATGTTTTGTAGCAAATTTCACTCTCAACAATTTACCGCCTTCTTTTTCCTACAACGGCCCTGATGCACTGAAGAGGTTTCTTCATGTTTGCTGTATTAAGACAGACGTGTAAGTTTTCAGTTTCTTCTGGGCTCGACTGGATACGTTCATGTTCAGCACCAGAACAGGATTTGGGTCAAATTCTTTCAAAATGTTGCCGATTTATCCAAGTTTAAGACGGAATAAAAGCCAAGTTGGCTTTTCAGCAAAGGTCTCTGGATAAACTTTTTGTTAAAACTTGGATATAAAAACACAAATACTTTGTTTTGTACTTTACATTTTTCCTGTGTAAGAAAATCACGTTGGCAACGATATGATTACAAATTAAAAGTCTTCATCTGCATCAATGGCAAATTTGCAACACTTTTGAATTGTTGTTGGGGGCCAAATAAAATCAGTCCAACGGTCCCAAATGGCCCCCAGGCCACACTTTGGACACCCCTGGACTAGACCATCTGGACCCTTCTCATCCTCCTTACCCTCCTCTGCAGTGACAGGACGTTCACAGACCACGAGTGACCTTTGGTGAAATAACTCGAGAACAACTGGGCCACAAAACTTTGACTCCTTATCGACTGAGGGAAACCAGTGAGCATGACGGTGGAGAACTGGGCGGCCTGAGGGAGAGCTTTCTGCAGGAAGATAGTTTAACATTTAAAATGCTTTAAAGGACACCAAACACCTCTTTTCTTACAGGCTGTGGGTAAAAAAATAAACTTTTAACGTCAGCGTTTTCATTCAGTAGGAAAAACTGACATATGGACACGTTTGTTAAAGCTGGTAAGTATTTAAATCACTATAAAAACACACAATCTGTGTTACATTAAGAGCCTGTAAAACGTCTCACATCAAGACGTTCATTGCTACGTAATTTGAGGACGACTTATTGGACATTAAATGATATAAAAACTACAAAAATAGAAAGCTGCAGTCACCTTTATGTCGCCAACCTCTTTCACCGTCTGGAAAGCTAGAGGTGGAAAACAAGCACAATTATTCGGTCGGTCTGCTTTTAGCTTCTTCTGAATGAGTCTTTTTCAGCAGAAAGTTGTTGTTGTTACCAGGGATGTCGAACCACGGAGACATGGTGGGAAACATGTACGGCGCCGTCGACATCGTGACCCAAAATGGAGGATCGGCACAATCTTTGATGACACCGTTGGCAATAGGGACCCTCGCAGTAGCGACGGCGTCGCTGGCGTCCGGCAGAGCCTGAGCAGGAAGCTTGGGGGCTGAACATGAACACACAGGTCATTACAGACAGCTGTCAATATAACGGGCTAAATCTTAAATGCACACCTGATATATGAGAGTAAAAGGGATGCAGCGCTTTGCTAGTAACTGTCAACAGTACAACAACTAGACAACAAGGTCAGGGGGGAAAAAATTTATTTAGGGAGAAAAAATTAGCACTTTTTGAAGGGAGTAGGTCAGCTATGCTAGCTTGACTTTGACCACATAACATGTAGATGTGCTGTGGAATGCTATCTGCTTCAGTTCAGCTACAAAAGTAAAAAAAAATGGCGACATATACACCAATTCTGGCAGATCATCGGTAGAGCAGGTGCTTATTAGCTCATCAACCACCACAAGAAGAGCTGATAGCAGCGGTAGCTAATCTACCACAGCGATCGCTTATCAATAATCGCAAAATAAACATCAACCCAGAAAACATTAAACTGTAACGGACCGAGTGTTCTGTTCTTGGTGTGGGAAATATTTGAGCGCGTTTTGGTGTTGAATCCTGAAACGTGTGGTGGCGTTGTTGTCGGTTGCTATGGCAACGTGTCTCTGTGTAGCGTAGCCGACAAAGAGAACGAGAAAGAAGTTATTTTGAGTTATTCTTCAAAGGTTTATCTGCATTATTTTTCCCTTTACTGCGCCGTACTGCACAGAATTCGTAATGCCTGCATCGCCATGTTTCACTTTGCTAAAGGAATCGCTCCATCGCTGCAGNCGAATAAAAGCCAAGTTGGCTTTTCAGCAAAGGTCTCTGGATAAACTTTTTGTTAAAACTTGGATATAAAAACACAAATACTTTGTTTTGTACTTTACATTTTTCCTGTGTAAGAAAATCACGTTGGCAACGATATGATTACAAATTAAAAGTCTTCATCTGCATCAATGGCAAATTTGCAACACTTTTGAATTGTTGTTGGGGGCCAAATAAAATCAGTCCAACGGTCCCAAATGGCCCCCAGGCCACACTTTGGACACCCCTGGACTAGACCATCTGGACCCTTCTCATCCTCCTTACCCTCCTCTGCAGTGACAGGACGTTCACAGACCACGAGTGACCTTTGGTGAAATAACTCGAGAACAACTGGGCCACAAAACTTTGACTCCTTATCGACTGAGGGAAACCAGTCAGCATGACGGTGGAGAACTGGGAGGCCTGAGGGAGAGCTTTCTGCAGGAAGATAGTTTAACATTTAAAATGCTTTAAAGGACACCAAACACCTCTTTTCTTACAGGCTGTGGGTAAAAAAATAAACTTTTAACGTCAGCGTTTTCATTCAGTAGGAAAAACTGACATATGGACACGTTTGTTAAAGCTGGTAAGTATTTAAATCACTATAAAAACACACAATCTGTGTTACATTAAGAGCCTGTAAAACGTCTCACATCAAGACGTTCATTGCTACGTAATTTGAGGACGACTTATTGGACATTAAATGATATAAAAACTACAAAAATAGAAAGCTGCAGTCACCTTTATGTCGCCAACCTCTTTCACCGTCTGGAAAGCTAGAGGTGGAAAACAAGCACAATTATTCGGTCGGTCTGCTTTTAGCTTCTTCTGAATGAGTCTTTTTCAGTAGAAAGTTGTTGTTGTTACCAGGGATGTCGAACCACGGAGACATGGTGGGAAACATGTACGGCGCCGTCGACATCGTGACCCAAAATGGAGGATCGGCACAATCTTTGATGACACCGTTGGCAATAGGGACCCTCGCAGTAGCGACGGCGTCGCTGGCGTCCGGCAGAGCCTGAGCAGGAAGCTTGGGGGCTGAACATGAACACACAGGTCATTACAGACAGCTGTCAATATAACGGGCTAAATCTTAAATGCACACCTGATATATGAAAGTAAAAGGGATGCAGCGCTTTGCTAGTAACTGTCAACAGTACAACAACTAGACAACAAGGTCAGGGGGGAAAAAATTTATTTAGGGAGAAAAAATTAGCACTTTTTGAAGGGAGTAGGTCAGCTATGCTAGCTTGACTTTGACCACATAACATGTAGATGTGCTGTGGAATGCTATCTGCTTCAGTTCAGCTACAAAAGTAAAAAAAAAATGGCGACATATACACCAATTCTGGCAGATCATCGGTAGAGCAGGTGCTTATTAGCTCATCAACCACCACAAGAAGAGCTGATAGCAGCGGTAGCTAGTCTACCACAGCGATCGCTTATTGATAATCGCAAAATAAACATCAACCCAGGAAACATTAAACTGTAATGGACCGAGTGTTCTGTTCTTGGTGTGTGAAATATTTGAGCGCGTTTTGGTGTTGAATCCTGAAACGTGTGGTGGCGTTGTTGTCAGTTGCTATGGCAACGTGTCTCTGTGTAGCGTAGCCGACAAAGAGAACGAGAAAGAAGTTATTTTGAGTTATTCTTCAAAGGTTTATCTGCATTATTTTTCCCTTTACTGCGCCGTACTGCACAGAATTCGTAATGCCTGCATCGCCATGTTTCACTTTGCTAAAGGAATCGCTCCATCGCTGCAGCGGACGGCATGTGAAGAATCGTCTCCAGCGCATGCGTGACAGAAGGAGAGCCGCTGGTGTGAACCTGAACGTCTACAACATGTTGCTGCAACGGGAAGTCAAACGTGAAGCCAACTGCTTCAGATTTTCAGAATAATGGTCGAAACTTAGATCAGCAAAAGTTATTTTTTTTTAATTTTGTTTTGGGGTTTTACATTAGATATTACTGTAATCATTTTTAGAGTAATCTAAAGAGAATCTACTGTGTAATTTTTTTATTTCTTTAAACTCACGCAGAGCTACACTGGAGGCCACAACCATCTTCAGCCTTTCCACGGTGTGTTTACGGCCTCGTTTCAGGAGGCTGTGCCAAACTCCAAGCCGATCCGCATCTTGCTTCGACTCAAACTCAACAAAAACCTGAAACACACACAGAGACAGACGGAGGGAATAAACAGACGCATTTAAAATCGACGACTTTCTATCAGGGCTGCACGTTATAACAAAATCTTGTGATTACAAAATGTGCCTGTTTTCCTCTTTTTATTGTCATCTGTGCTTCATCACTTTGCAACTTTTACCATTTTGGGCAAAGTCATTGTGGTCAGAGGTGAGCTTCCGAAAATCTGAGACTCTAAATGTCCAAATATTACATTAGCATAAGCACTTAGAAAGAGGCAGCACATTTCCACTAATCTGCTAATGCACTAGTAGTGGAGCACATCGTTTTGTTTTCAAGAGCTTTTGCTAAGTTGAAAACAATTAGCTTACACTAAATTAATTTTTCTGGATAAATGCTGAAGCACTGATTTAAGTGGCTTTTTCACAAACTTAAGCTTTGGTTAGGATGTTTTTAAGTAGTTAGGCGGTTGTGTTCATGCTCTTATTTTGAAGGGGGTGAAGGCTGTTTACACAGCAGTTCCGTTTCCTCTCCTCGTGTTCTTCAGCTATAATGCTGTGCAGCACTAGCATTAGCTTACCTACCTTGTTGGTGTAGCGCTTTAGAGTTAGCAGTGCTGATGCTTATGCACAGTTTGGAAGCAACTAGTTACATTTACTCAGATGCATTTACATGAGTAACTTGTTTGACAAAAAAATACTTTTAGGTCCATCTGATGATGTAATTTTTAAATATTAAATGATTGATAATTTGATCAGTTTCTCTGTACTTGAGTGGATTTTTTTTACCAAATACTTTTTACTCTAACTTAAGAAATTTCTTGGACTTTTAACTGGAGTAAAGACGAGCTGAAGTAGTCCTGCTCTTACTTGAGCACAATGTTTGGATACTCTGTGCTTATGGTTAGCGCTTTAGGTTGAGCCCCGCTAACCTTTTAGCTAGCAGCGCCCAAAGCTGGTAGTAACCAACCATTTTAACACTTCAAACCGTCTTTTGCATAATAAAAATTGTGCACAACGACATTATATTCCTAACATTTTGTGGAGCCTTGTGCCTGTTGTGTGTGTTTGCACCTTGTTGAGCAGAGGCAGGAAGTTCCTCACAGAACCAATTTTCCTCAGAGCCGTCCGGAGGTCGCGGGCCTCGCTGGGTGAGATGTGATGAATGCAGATTATTCTTTCTCCATTATCAGTCATGTTCTAAAAACAGAGAGTGAACAATCAGAGCCGATACGAAACAATCCTGATAATCGCAGCTGATGGTTCTCAGTTCATCTCAGGAGGATGTTAGATAGCGGATCATCGCCTGAACACACAACCTATGCTCAGAACTCAATTAAGCATAAAGAATAAATACATTTATTCATGTTTTAGTACTACTTACATGTTTTAAGCACCGCATCAAAGCTTTGTAAAGGCAAAGCTGAAACAGAAAGTGCCCAGAGTAAGTGTTGAAGGTATGAAACATGAATAAATAACATACTTTAAACACACTTTATCAACTTATTGAAAGTCTTTAGCCTAGGTATGTTCAAAGTGTGACCTGGGGGCCATTTACGGTCTTGCTGCGAGGCCCTGCTGCTAGCAGCTCAACTGTGTCAAAACATAAAACTGCTAGCAGCTACAGACATCTGACAGCTCATCTAAAAAGAGGCATGACAGACTGGTGAGGCTGGAAATCATCTCCAACAAATCAGCAATGAAGGAGTCAATTATCTGGTCACCTTTTGCACATGAGTCACTTGTTCAAACCAGCATTTTCACATTTAATGGTTCTTTTCTCCCCATTGAAACAAGGTTAGAAAACTTGGTTTTTTAGGAATGAATGAAGAAGTATGCCGGTCACAGTGACACGTTTTGCTGGACGATATATTGTCCAAGTTATTGCGATAAATGATATTTTGTACTTCTGACACCATTTTGAACTGATATGATGTAATAAAGGAATAATAGAGCAAGACATTCTCAAAGATCAATAAACTTTAAATTCTAATGAATATTTAACTCTAGAACTGGGAGATATTTAAATATCCAAAATAAACAAAAACAACTAATAATATGAATTATGAAGCCTGCAAATAAACTTCAAAGATTAAATAATCCTTCAAAACATGTTTAGTTGAGACCAAAACACCAGACGGAAGAATTTTGTCATTCAGTTTTTGGTAGAAAGAGAGAAACGCCGAATCATGCAAATGGAAATGATTGAGTTTGTTTTGATTTATCAGGCAATTAATAGATTAATTGATTATGGAGACAGAAGTAATTCACTACAGAACATGCTGATCTTTGTGTATACTAACCGATGTAGGCTTCCCAGGTTTCCAACCAGTCTGAAAACAGAGTTTAGATATATTTTTTTACAAAAAGGTCATCCAGTGACACACTGTTAGCATCATCCAGCGTTTATAAAGTGTGTATAGCACTGAAACACCCACCACTGCTCTACAAGCCTGTACGGATAGTTTAGATCCTTTGAAAAACATGCCGCGACTAAACTGTGCGAGAGCTTTCCTCAGCCCTTTCACCTGCGGCATGAAAGCAACAGCCTGCAAGGAGAAGAAGAACAAAACAGGAAAGCTCATCAAAACTTGGATCTATCAAATGTGCTCAACCGGTAAAACCAAAACTTGAGTGGCAAAACGCAGATTTGGCAGAAGATGCTTACCAGTTGTTTCTGAGGAATCACATAAATGTCAGAGTTGTTCCTAAACCCAAAAGGTTGGAGGAGAGCGACGACATCATCCTCTGTGTAGCAGCCGTCGTAATACTTTGGAAGGTTGGTTATCAAGAGCTTCGGATTAAACGGAGCAGTAACGTTAGGAGAGGGAAAAACCACATCATTGTGTTGATTAGGACACAGTTTGTGTTTGTATATGATTTAGATCAGAGGTCACCAAAGTTTTTGCCAAGTGAGACAAAGTTGTTGACTCCAAAGTATTCGTGGGCCAAAAAACCCTACTTGAAATCAAGTACGGTAGCTCGATATTTATTGTAGATCCAAAACCTGACAAGGATTTTTATGACTGTGTATTAGGTCCGTTGTAGATAGAAAAAAAAAAAAAAGAGTAAATTTCCTCCTTTCTGTGATTAATCTCATGAATTTTCTAGAAATATTTTCAGAAATTTCCGAGTTTTATTTTTTTAATAGAAAATGTCTGTTGGTAATATAAAACAGACTTTTTTCTGGCAAATTTCCTTATTTTTCTAGAAATTTTATGATATTACGCTCAAAAGTTCTGTTTTTTGGCAAAAATTTACTTTTTTTTATGCAACAACCCTAATACGCCATAGCAGATTTTTCATGTTTTCTCTATTGAAAGAAACACATGTAGTTTTCAGTTTCTTTTGGGCTTGACAGAATAAATGTATTTTAAGTAATAAGAACAGGGTTTGTGTCAAACTTTTTCAAAATGTTTGTTATATCTAGCCAAGTTTAAGAATGAATAAAAGCTGATTTGGGTGCAGCAAAGTTGTTTTTTCAGTAAAAGTTTCTGGATAAACTTGGTTTTATCTTTTGTTACGACATGGTTATAAACAGATGAATAATTAGTGTTGTACTTCACAATGTAAGAAAATTATGTTGGTAATTTTTACCCTCATTACAAAATAAAAGTCTCGTCTGCATCTGTGGACCAAATCTGTATCATTTTTGAACTGCAGTCGGGGGTTCGCACAAACGACAAACTTTTTACACCGCTGATGTAGATCAGATCACAGAGGCCTATCTGGGGGTTATTTGTGAGCATAAAGTTTCTCAGGTGTTTTACTCATGTTTTGTGTGTCTAGTCCACCATTCACAGGCGACTTTGATTTCAATTAACTGCTGTTTCCAAACATCACATATTGTGGAATGAGGTAGAAAATGGGGCCATCTTTAAATCTGACTGGCTTAGGTCTTGGTCAGGAGGAAAAGTGAATTCGGCTTTCAGGAATACTGATAAAAACAGATAGAAAGCTTACTTCTGGTTCTAAAATGGAACCTTTGGATTCAACAGGCCCTGGAAAATAGAGTCAAATAAATAAAGTAAAAAACAAAACAATGTTAAAATGAATACAATCGAATTGTAATGTTTACATACAAAGCAGTTTGGGATCAAAGCATTTTTCTATCTTCTCCCCAACAGTCAGATCATCTGAGGAAATCACCGGCGCCGGATTTTTGTTTGATGCTGGTTTACTTTCACCAGGTGTGATAGCCGGACCTTTAAATCAGAAAATGTGTCACAGGTGAAAACGGATATTAATCAAATATCCCATTTGGTTCGTCTTAAACCTGATAAAAACAAATGAACCAAAGAACCAGAAATTCCCAACACAAACATCTGGAATTTCGCCAACAGACAGTATTTTGTTCTTTGTGTCCCCAACAATTAAGACTTAATTTGTCATAAGAGAAAAAAATGGAGGCTAATTTTCAAAGTTATATTTTCATCAAGTCATTCATGTATTCATAATTAAACAATAATGAATTAGCAAGCTAAACATTTAGTTTACAACTAACTAAATATGTGTTGTGCTAACTAAATCCTTGATAACTAGATATTCAATCTGAAGTTAAATAATTAAATTTCCAACTAATTTATTTTGCACATTAAATATTTAGCTTTCAACTAATACTAGATTTCTAACTAAATAGCTAGCTATCAAACAATTTTTTAGTTAGTTAAATTTTACGAACTAAATATTTCGCATGCTGACAAAAAGTTAAAGTATGTTGTAAACTAATTATTTAACTTACTAACTAAATATTTAGTTTGAAGCTAAATATGTATCTTATAAACTACATATTTAGCTTGCTAATTAAATATCCAGTTTGAAACAGTTAATAAATGAAACGCCATTATTATTTTTTTTTTTACTTTTCTGAAGGGCAAAATAACCCAAATTATAGCTATTAAAAAAGGCTTCCAAGAGAAATTTTGTGATAAAAAGCAAAAATTATCAACAAAGATTCCTTTCTATACCCACTAAGTAGTTCCCCACTTACGTTTTAACTCAGTTTCATTCTTTGGTTTCTCCTTCACTTTCACGGCTTCAATTCTGTTTGATGGCTGAGATTTCCTGTAAGGAACAAAGTGAACTGATGTCAGCTCAGATATAAACATAAACTAAAGGAGCAAATGGGTGAACCATCAGAAATATTACGAGGACGACAGATTAAATTAAATATCAACATAAAGAATACATCATACATTTCCATAGCCATTTTCTGCTCAGTTGAAGTCACAGGAGGCTTCTGGGGTCCAGAAGACTGTAAATAGAAAGTATTCTATTCAACGCAAGCAAACTGATTAAAATACAATAGATAAGCTTTTCATCTAACAACAGAAATCTCTAATGTGTGAATTCTGCTTCTTAAATTGTCGAGTGCTGTATTTACATCTTTGAACATCTTTAAATTCATATTAAAACCTCAAACTTTAGTGGAAGGAAAGCGATGCAGTCATAAAATGTAAGACGACCGGCGAGTTAGGAGTTGGAATAGTAGATTTCTGGAAAAATATCATGAAGGGTCTGAGAAGTTGCTAAACGTAGCAGCAAAGTTGTTAATTTGACGACAGAGCTTCTCTGTTCCCACTCATTCCCACATTTGGTCACACCCATTGGTGTCTTGGCTCCGTCTACTTCAGTTAAATTTTTTAAAATCTGTCGGGGGCCGGTTTAGGCTTCCACAGGGGGGTTAGTTACAATTTAACAAAACTTAACAGCTGTGTGCAGTTTGTCACAAGTATGCAGTCAAAAAAAAAGTTTTGTCACTGTATGTATAACAAAAATAATTTTAACAACATAACATGGATAGCTGTAATTTTAAGTAACGAAACCTGGCGATTTGGCGGGAAACCGGCTGTGCTTTCAGTCTGAGGCGCCTCTGATGATCCAGGTGTTGAGGTTAACTTGTTGAACTCGTCCAGGAAAACCGGAGTCAGAGTTTTCACCAGGCTCTCTACATCTATCTGCTGCTTTGACAAAGACTGGACAGCTAGAGAGACAGATAAAAACACACTTTAATGTAGCAGAGTTAAAGAATTGCAAAGAATTTAGTGTAAAAGGAAAACAATGGCAAAACACGGAAAAAATATATCATGTTTTTAGTCTGGATTCTTCTGGTTAAATCTGAAGTATGTAACTTTTATTAATAAAAATGTTTTTGTTTTATTTACATATTTGCCAAAATCGTTAGCGCCGTCAATCACTCTCCTCACACTCATGGCAGAGTCTGCCATGAGTGCTAAGGCTAGTTAGCATGACCACTGATGACGATGGATAAAAAGTTTTCCTTGAACTTTAAGTTGTTTTGGTAACACTTTATTTGGAGGGGTGTGAATAAGACTGACATGACACTGTCATAAACATGACATAACACATGTCATGAACATGACATAACACATGTCATAAACATGACATAACACATGTCATGAACATCAATAAGCCTTCATGAATATTTGACTGTTGTCATAAAGCGTCATTCGGTAAATTATGACACTTTTAATACAAAGTTGACATTATCCAAAATTGTCTTTGTTATGACAACTTGTCATTTTGTTCAGCTTTAGTTATTACACTACTTGTATTAAGAAATAATTGTACTGCACTTTATAACAACCAGTCATGTTAACTGTACATTTGTCTGCCAGTCTATCATTCTGACAGTGTGCAGAAAGGGAATGCTATTTAATTAAATGCTGAATTATGATGACGCTGTTTTTTGTTTTTGTTCTTTTTTTAAGTGACCACAATGAATTGAGTATGAGAATGTCCAGAAGAGATTCACCAAGTTTGAATTCAAGAAAAGGCTTTTGCCATGATTAACTATTGCAAGAACAGCTGTAATTTCTGAGCATTTCTGGACACATTCAAAGAGCTGCTTCCAGGAAATGAAGACAAGAAGAAGATCTCCTGTTTTCAGAGCATTACAGGAAGACTTTTACGAAGGAGATGGCTGACATAAAGCAAAAAATGTTACTGTTGAAAGAACCTATTTTCTTAAGTTAAAGAAAAAGTAATTCTGTTTTAGTTTTTCAATCAGCATTTCAGAGTAACAATATACTGACCAGACATTAAACCCTCTGTCATCTTAGAACAAGTTATCTTTTGTTTTATTCCAATGTACAATGGGTTTGTTCTACAGTTATGATGGTAGTTATAAGTTCTCCAGTGTGTTTCACTTCACGTGAGGTAAGACTTAATATCAATAACTCTGCTAGCATTGCATTTGACACTGTAATAACTCTAAATTACATCTTTATAATTGCTGCTACTAGTTTCACTTTACTTGAGGTAAAAGTTAATATTAATGACACTTAATGACATCTTCATAACTGTTGTTATTTGTTTCACTTTACTTGAGGTAATAGTTAATATTAATGACACTGTAATAACAGTTAATGACATATTCATAACTGATGCTATTTGTTCCACTTTAGTTGATGTAAAAGAAATTGTTAGAGTCTGTTATTAAATCATTTGACCGTGTAATAAAGCTTAGTGAAATCTTTATTGCTTGTCCTACTTGTTTTGCTTTATTTCAGGGAGTGGAAATATTAATTATTGTTTTGTTAAAGCTCTTGCTAGTGTAATAATTAAATCATTATGACTACTATTATGACAAATTTATGTCAAATCATGATTTCTTGGTTAAGGACAAGTTGTCATAACGAAGACAATTTTGAATAATGTTCAATTTTGTATTAAAAGTGTCATGATTTACTGAATGACACTTCATGACAACAGTCAAATATTCATGAAGGCTTACTGATGTTCATGACAGGTGTTATGTCATGTTTATAACAATGTCATGACGGTCTTATTCACATCCCTTCAAAGAAAGTGTTACCATTGTTTCTTTTAGCAGCACGTACATAAGTTTAACTGACAGTTAACACCGACGTCCTGACACTGATTGGATGTTTTTGACTGGGAGAGGGGAGTTTTTTCAGAAATATAGTAGTACTATGAGGAGGTGAGGGAATTTTCACAGATTATCTGCTTCATATTATTCTGTCACAACATGGTGACGATTTAAAAAAATATGTTTAAAAGAAACACTTTTTAAAAAGCTACATATCACAGCTTCAACTGAGTAGTGATTTAATCTTCAGGAAGCTCAATTAGAGCTAATCCAATTCCCCATTATGTGTCTAACCTGATGATTGAAGCAGTTTCTTCACCAGCGTCTCTACACTGCTCTCATCCCGAGGGACCGATGTCTCTCCGGACGTTAGTTTCTCGCCGCTTCCACTTGGTGACAGCGGATTCTTGCTGCTGCTTTTGGGTGAAAGCTGTCTCTCGGAAGGCATTCCTGGAGAGTACAGCTCTGCTTCCTTAACGCTGAATGAGGAAGATCTGGAGATCCCCGAGGGGAGAGGAGGTGAACATGGGAGAGAGGAGGTGGTCCCAGGAGAGAGGAGAGGATGTGGACCCAGGAGAGGTGGACCCATGAGAGGTGGTCCACCTCTCTGCTGGAAGGAGGAGAGAGGTGGTCCCTGGGAGGAGGTGAACCCAGGAGGGAGAAGGTGGTCCTGGGAGACAGGAGCTGGTCCCATAAGAGGTGGACCCATGAGAGGTGGTCCCTGGGAGGAGGTGGACCCAGGAGGGAGAAGGTGGTCCTGGGAGACAGGAGCTGGTCCCATGAGAGGTGGTCCCATGAGAGGTGGTCCCATGAGAGGTGGTCCCATGAGAGGTGGTCCCTGGGAGGAGGTGGACCCAGGAGGGAGAAGGTGGTCCTGGGAGACAGGAGCTGGTCCCATAAATGGTGGTCCCATGAGAGGTGGTCCCTGGGAGGAGGTGGACCCAGGAGGGAGAAGGTGGTCCTGGGAGACAGGAGTTAGTCCCATAAATGGTGGTCCCATGAGAGGTGGTCCCATGAGAGGTGGTCCCTGGGAGGAGGCGGACCCAGGAGGGCGAATGTGGTCCCAGGAGGGAGGTGGACTCTGGGAGCAGGTGGATCCAGAAGGCAGAAGGTGGTCCTGGGAGACAGGAGGTGGTCCCATGAGAGGTGGTACCTGGGAATAGTTGGACCCAGGAGGGAGGGGGTGGTCCCAGGAGGAAGGGGGTGTTGCCAGGAGTGTTGATCCCAGGAGAGGTGGTCCTCCTCTCTGCTGGGAGGAGGAGAGAGGTGACCCCTGGGAGGAGGTGGACCTAGGAGGCAGAAAGTGGTCCAGGAGGAGAGAGGAGGCGGACTTCTCGTACCGTGGAGAACGAGATCGAGACCTAAACAGAACGAAAAGTAATGGATGATGACACAGATCTCAACTGTTGAGTCCAATGTAAAGTAATAGTTCCTCCAACAGACCTGAGGGTGTGTCTATAACTGTAGGAAGACTTGGATGGGCTCCTGCACCCGTCTCTGCTGTCCTCAGAGCTAGAACTGTCTGAGGTGGACATTGATCTACTCCTGGATTTACAGTGTTGACGATACGGGCTGTGCGAGCGAGAACCGGAGCCTCTTCTATGACGGCGGTCGAGACTTCTGGAAAGGGAAGCGTTCCTGTGGCGGGGTGAGCGAGAACCGGAGCCTCTTCTATGACGGCGGTCGAGACTTCTGGAACGGGAAGCTTTCCTGCGGCGGGGTGAGCGAGAACCGGAGCCTCTTCTATGGCGGCGGTCGAGACTTCTGGAACGGGAAGCTTTCCTGCGGCGGGGTGAGCGAGAACCGGAGCCTCTTCTATGGCGGCGGTCGAGACTTCTTGAACGAGAAGCTTTCCTGCGGCGGGGTGAGGGAGAACTGGAGCCTCTTCTATGACGGCGGTCGAGACTTCTTGAACGAGAAGCTTTCCTGCGGCGGGGTGAGGGAGAACTGGAGCCTCTTCTATGACGGCGGTCGAGACTTCTTGAACGAGAAGCTTTCCTGCGGCGGGGTGAGCGAGAGTCACTCTTGTATTTGCCCGTCTCCTGATACTGCCTCCAGATTGCGTCTATTCTATTTAAACACGTGGAAAAGCAAAAACACATTTGGATCCATAGGATAAAGTGGGTTGCATTTGTTTGAAGACAGACTTTTACCTGGAGAATTGTTGTTCACAAAACAAGTCTGGGTATCTACGAAGAAAAAAAAGAACACACACATATGGCTGAAACCAGATGTCTGAAGATTTACATTTACAATTTTTTCTGGAGATCCAACAATTAGAAAATTTGTGCAGATAACCCAAGATTAAGGAAATCTACCAGTCAATCAATATGTGCAGGCCTGATTCACTTATTAGCAACTCTAAGATGGATTTCCAGGTTAAAACAGAGACAATATTATCTCTTGTCACTCTTCTCTACTTGGGTTGCTAGGCAACAGACAGAATTCCATTGGGGTTGCTAGGCGATGGGCTGGGCTTCCCTTGGTTGCTAGGGAAGCAGGTACAAATCAGTACCTGCTGATTTGTGACGTTCTAGACACTATAAAACATTAACTTACACAACAACAAAAAAAACCTTGTGTGTTTTTTTTTATACGTTACAGACTTTTTACTAAAAGTTATATTGTGGGAATTTCATGTCTGACTGGTGAACCATTAATTGCAACTCCACTCTTAGTTCCATATTCAACAACATGAACATTTCTTTCTAAAAAGTCTATATTTCTAAAATAAATGAGTAAAATCGTCAAAAGAAAGAATAAACAAAGGCTGACTTTGTGCAAAAACCTTACAGGGTTTTGCACTTCTCACGATGATCAGCGGTCTTCATGTGGGAACACCAAGCCTGTTAAAATAAAAAAACATTTAAATTACATTTTATCAGTTTGTATTTTCAACACAAATCTATTGAAATACGATAAACCAAACTTGGAAGTTTTTAGCAAGATATATGAGCTTGTTTTAAGCCAATGACTCCTTAACATTTATGAAAAAGTATTGGTTCCATTGGCAGATTATTTCACTTATGGGAAAAATGTTGTTATAAATGAAATAAACTGCCAATTAAAGACATCCTTTTTAAAATTAACATTAATTATTGACTTAAAACAAGCTCCTATATCTTGTGAAAAAGTTTCTTGTGAGTTAATTTTGTCTTAATTCACACGTCATAAGATATTTACTAGAAATTGGTCAAAAATACTAGGTAAAATGTTGTGTTTTTGTAGTGTAGATCACTCACCTGTACGTCACGACTTTCCTTGTTGCATATCGAACAGTAATGTGGGAAGGATTCCGGTGAGATTCCTTTACAGTCTCTAATTGTGGCATCTGAAGGCTTATTCTTACAAGATGACCCCTTAAATTTAGTCTGCATCACTGACTTATCCTGTCCTTTCAGTCCACACTTCAGCTCAGCTTTATTCTGCCCAGCAACCGCTGTTTCTTTTATTTGAGTTTTGCTTTCCTTGCTGTTGGAACTCTTCTGTTCTGCTTTACCAGGTTTGGAGGATTTGGATGTGGACTCTGGTTGCTTTGGAGGAAGAGGTTTGCAGGATTTAGGCCTGTCGGTTTTCTGTTTGGCTGAAATTACAGCGTGTGAAGGCTCATTTTTAGAAGATGATCCCTTAAATTTAGTCTGCATCACTGACTTATCCTGTCCTTTCTGTCCACGCTTCAGCTCAGCCTTATTCTGTCCAGCAGCTGTTGTTTCTTCTATCCGAGTTTTGCTTTCTTTGCTTTTGGAACTCTTCTGTTCTGGTTTACTGGGTTTGGATGATTTAGATGTGGACTCTGGTTGCTTTGGAGGAAGAGTTTTGCAGAGTTTAGGCCCATCAGGTTTATGTGTGGGTGAAACCATTTTATTTTGCTCACTAATCTCAGACTTGTGGCTTGTTTTAGAGTCCAAATCTCTGCTTTTGCCCTTTAACACACATCTTTGCAGCCAGTCCTCACTGGGCTTGTGAGTTTCCACCAGTGACTTACCACTACTCTTATCTGTGCTAGCTTTTCCAGTCTCCTTTTTAGCAACGCTACTACCAAAATCGCCGCAATCAATAACTTTATTTGACTTTACAGGAGTTTTATGCAAGTTACTCTTTAGACCGATAGTGGACTGCAATTCAGAGGATTTCTCTGCAGCTCTTTTCTTCTTATTCATGGAAATCTCCATCAGGATGTATTTCAGGTTTTCAGGGGTGATCTGATCATCAGAGTAAGCATTGAGCTCTCCCAAGTCATCCTTGTCAAGTCCAAACTTGCTGAGGATCTCAGTAGCTAAATCTGCTGTGTATTTGGGTTGATCCGATCTGCCTGGTTCTGGAGTTTTAGCAGCACCTGCACTTGGAGGAGGCTTCCTGTTGTCTGCACCTTCACCAGAAACACTTCTGCTTCCGTCTGTGGAGCCAGAAGATGGGTTATTGTGATCTTTTTCGGTTTGTTTGCATATTGAAAGCCAGGCCAAAGAGGCAGTGTCACTGAGAGTATCACTGCAGCGACCTCCCTGTGGAATTGAAGACATTGTTGCAGTTGTTTGAGGAAGATGACTCTCAGAGGAGGTGAAGATTAGTGACCTAAAAGATGACGCAGAACATATTTAGGCAGTATCTCAGAGGAATATTTAGTAGTAAACATAAAACTCATCCAAACTTGTAACAACCATTCTATTTTAATGTCTATTTGTATCGAATGAAAGTTAAATTCTCTAACAAAAAAAATATATTTCACCTACTTTCAACAATCGAAGCCAGTCGTACTGCGTCGCTGGCTTAATTCAGTCACATTTAGCCAGTGCAAGTTTTAAAAATTACATTTTAAACAGGTTATTCTCCGGTTTCTGCTTCCATCAAGCTAGCAGGCTATTGCTAGCAAACGCGACTGTTAGTCACAAGAAAGACGTCATGACGCAATGTTCCAAACAGTGTGCGTGAACGGGAAATAAGGTCGCGCGGAATCCGGAGAGAATCTCGTTATTTTCTTGAGCTAATTTGATACCGTCCTTTCTTCTTTGATTCATTCAAACGACTGCATGCCACCACCTGCTGCTGTGGGGATAGATTATACCAGTATTTCCCAACCCTGGTCCTTAAGGCACACTGACCTGCATGTTTTAGATGTTCCCCTGCTTCAGCACACATGATTTCAATTGATGGCCGATTAACAGGGTTTTTGTTGAATTGCAATCATCTGAATGTGGTGTGTTGAAGCAGGGGAACATCTAAAACATGCAGGTCAGTGTGCCTTGAGGACCAGGGTTGGGAAACACTGGATTATACCACCAAACAAGCTTGTTTATTCATATTAAAACAGTGTTTCAACACTTTTTATTTATTCAAATTGAGAATTTAAAATACTTTATTTATTCCAAAGGGAAATTAAATCTCAAAGCGGAAAAAGTTCAAAACAAAACCAATGGTGGTTTAACTCTTATCCACAAAGTTAATTTGGTGGTGACAAAAAAACACAATAACAAGCTATAAATTATATAGTTAAAAATAGTTTACACGTTTTTCTTCATTTGTAAAACTGACCCAAGGTAGAGTGCAAGCACTTCAAATATTTGTTATAGAAAACTGTGACTATAGTTGAGTATTGATAAAAACAGCTACATTGAATTTTTCCCACGGCCAGAAAGACCTTACTTCTGTTACGTCACTTTTAAACATCTGAATCAGCATTTTTGGTCAAGTTTGAGCATTAAAACAAGGAAACTGACTCCAGTTCCACTTTGCTCTCATTTTTGCCCCATCCTACCTCTCTGAGCTGCTCCACCCTTATGAACTCTCTTCCCCGTTGCAGTCAGCTGGTCCTTAATGCCACTTGATGAATATTTGGCACATATAGAGGACCCCATGCTCAGCTGTTTGTCAACATCCAGGAGTCTGAGTTAGACCCAGGTATTACATAAACAGACTTAAAGTTGCAGTATGTAACTTTTATTTAAAAAAAAAAATCTTTGTTAAAGCTATCAACATGTTTTGACGGCATGGTACAGATAATCTGAACAAAATTAATCTCCTCCACTTCCTCCTTGAGCTTCAGTCTGCAAAAATCCAACAATCCTGGTCAAAAACAACCAATCAGAGCCAGAGAAGGAGACTCTTATCACTTTCAATTAACCTTGAGTACGCGCTGCTAAACGTGCTAATCACTGAGAAACAACTTACCATTACAGAAAAACCCTTTATTCACCATAATGGGTGCCCATGCTAACTAGTCTTAGCATTGTGCCAGGCTGTAGAGTAGCAGAGAGAAAGAAGAGGTTGTGAGCAGGATGTATACAAGGGTAATTGACAGCACTAACACCCTCCTCCTGGCTCTGATTGGTTGTTTGTGACTGAGAGCAGAACATTTGTTCAGATGACGGCAGGTCTATAGGGAAAAGGCAGAGGAGCTTTATTTTTCACATATTACTTGTTTCTTATCATACTGTCATGACAGTTTCAACAAATATGTAAAAATCCTATATATATATTTTTTAAATGAAAGTTACATACTGCAGCTTTAATGGAGGAATGTTGTTGAAAGGAGCTTCTTAAAGAGACAGAGGCCCAATTTCAAGGTGTTAAATAACGTCAAATTTCTTTTAAGTAATGTTTGACATACAGAGAATTTTTATAATAATTGAAGGTAACATAATTACTTGATTGTGCTTTAAAATGACACTAAGTGGATAGATAACACATATTAGCCCTTTAATAATATAATTTCTCATTTTTTTCATTTGCTCAGAGCAGTTTATTGTTGCTTCAGTGGCGAATAACCCCTCGTGAGCATCAAGGTGACACCAAAATCCTTTCACACATATATTTTATTAAACTCTTTGTTATAAAACACAACAATAACTGTATTAATCCTTCCCCTCAGCACCGACAACAGATCTGCCAGCACTGTTCTTCCTCCCTTTAATATGCGGCTCCGTGTCCAGCTCCTTTGCATGCTCCAGCTTGGCATCACTGCAGGATGGTGAAGAGTATGTCGAACAAATCCTGTCAAGCGCCGCTTTTAAAAAAGATTTTAAGCAAGAAGGACAAAGAAAAACAAAGAAACAGAGTCACAATTCTCATTTTCACAAAGTCCCTCCTTCTGTTCCACTACAACCAATTAAATTCAAGCAATTATCTGATTTTTTTTGTAGCAGAAAGCAGGAAACATAATCGCCCAGTACCCAAGAACAACTAAGGGAAACTTAGTCCTCTGCACACGCATACAAGTGGTAGCAAACTTGTTCAACTGACAGTGAAGATATATTTTATTTTCTAGTTCTTTGGTGTCCCCCTCTTTTCTGATGCTGCCCTGGGCAACCGCCCACATCAAAAACAGCCAATGTATGCCTGTTTTCAAAAAATGTCAACGAAAATGTTTTGTTGTCTCAAGCCAAACATGGCTTAAGATTCTCATTTTTCCAGGTTTTTATATTCAGGTTTCGAGGAAGCCATTTTGTTTTACGTTAATTTAGAAATGTCCATTAATTTCCTATTAAACTTTTGCACTGAGGCGACTTGTCCTCATCCAGCCGAGTAACCGGTGTAATTTGTTATGAGAAATTTTGAGCTCATGCACATAAATGTGCAGATGCATTTTCAACACAAGAAAGCTGGAAATGTTCAACTTTTGTTGCTGTCGCGGGAAACTTTCTCATTCGTCGCTTCCCATGTGACCTAAGTAACATTCTGCGAGTGAGAGGCTTTTAGGTCAAAAGAGGCAAACTAGTTACATTTAATCAGATTTACTTGAATAATTTTGGGGACAAAAATACTTTTAGGAGTATTTTTACTAAATTGTACTTTGTACTTATGACGTATTGCTACTTTTCCTTGAGTAAAATTTCAGGTTTTTCTACCCACTGAATGAAAAACAAACATGTTTTAACCAGAAATTGACGAGCGACAGACACACCTGCAGATTTTGTTAAAATCTGATAAGTTCTGAATTGAAAAAAAAAGAAAAAAAAAAAGATTTTGAAAAATGTTTCTTTTGTCTGATTTTGTTATTCCATAATTATGGTATTTGTATTAATTAACTTTATGTTTTGGTCTGTCTGATGGTGTAATTTTAAAATATGAAATTACTGATAATCTGATAAGTTACTCAGTACTTGAAGAAACTTTTTACCAAATACTTTATTACTCTTACTTGAATAATTTCTTCGATGAGTACTTTTTACTTTTACTTGAGTAAAAATATGCTGAACATATTCAACATATTTTAAATTTTTAGCTACTCTACCCACCTCTGAAAGTAGGTGATTAATCTGCATTATGTAATATTAACGAATTAAACTTTTTATATTGACAACCTTACAAATAAAACCTATTTTCTTTGCTGTCCTGGTAAAATACCTGATTTTTGTAGAAGATTCCCTCCCCGTGATTTCTCACAACGAGGACCAGAACTCTCTTTGGACAATCGGCTCTTGTGGTCCAGCTTCTGTTTTTCGTTGCTCCGTCTGGGTGATGAAGACGGTTTCCCGTCTTTCCTCCTGGAGGACGACCGTCTCTCATGACTCCCTGAATGTGAGCGGCAGGGAAGGGAGGACGGCTTTTTGAGACGTGGCGACCAAGATGGAGATCGAGACCTAACAGAGAAGCAGAATGTGGCTTAGGCGGATTTATTTATGATAAACTGTTTCTCCTTTTTCTCCTGACAAACCTGCGGGTGTATCTACGGTCATAAGGTGATCTGGACCGGGAGCGGGACCGAGAGCGGGACCGAGAGCTGCTCCTTCGACCCGCTGAGCCGTAATACTGCTGGAGGTTGCTGTCGTCATGCCGATGGAACGGTAATGTCGATGGACTTTCAGCTTCAGCGCTAAAATTATAACAATGTTGATTTAAAACAAAACTGGAAATCAAAGGATTCAAAGTTTACTTCTTGTTTTAAGTGGAGGGATTTTACCTGAGGATTGGTAGAACATCTCCATCCCAATGTGGATATCTGTGGAACAAGGAGGAGAAAAACAAAACATCAGAAGTTCTTCTTCTTTCCTAACAATGTTCGTTCGATCCATGAGTTACTAGATGAGACAGCTAAGATGCTCTAGCTTAGCATAAACAGCTGTTACCTATGTGAATGGATTTGGGCCACTAAGCCCTCCTGCTGTCTTGTTACCCTGTTCGCGTTCTGGTACAATTTTACTAGTTTTTGTGTGTGTGTGATTTTGGGAACTGACGGTCTGACGGGTCAATCTCCCCTCCAGCTGCCCGACCGCAACATCTACCGCGCTCCTTTTGAGCATCAAGACCATGGAAGGGTTAAAAAACAAAAGAAAGATGTATTTTTTTTTCAACAAAAATGTGAGAAAGAAGTCAGAATTAAATTTTTAATCTGAGAAATTTGATTTAAAAGTGAAGATTCCCTTATTAATCTGAAATGTCGACTTTCATCTGAGAATTCTGACTTTTCTCTGACAATTTTGGCTTTAATTTGAAAATTCTGACTGCAATCTTAGAATTCTGACTTTATTTTTAGAATTTCAACATTTCATTTTAATTTGACAATTCTGAGTTTAATAAAAAAAAATTCTAACAGTCTGAGATTTCTGACTTTTCTTTACAAATTCTGGCTAATTTTGAGAATTCTTACTGTTCTGTGATACTTTTGAAGGTAATTTCAGACTTCCGACTTTAATTCCAGAATTGTTTACTTTAATCCAGCCAATTCAGAAAAAACTAAAAAAGTCTGGTAATCTTACATAACCTAAAACAGAAACTTTTGTTTAATTATTAATGTCAAACAGTGAGAAAAACTATTTTTGTGCCTTTTTATATATTAAGTATCTGAGTTCAACAGTTCATTTGGTTTGAAACACCTGAAATGCATGAAGAAACGAAGAACAGTTAAACTACAGATATTCTTATTTATTTTAAGAAAGAGTTTAGTAGAGGACCTACTGTGTCCGGAGGATTGTGCAGCTCTCCAGGTGAAAGCTGGAGTTCTGGTGTGACAGCCAGTCCTGGGAGCCAGAACAACAGCATATTCACAAATATTCAACCTAAATCAAAATCAGTCATCTGACACTTTTTAAACAGTGAGATTTTAATACTGCAGTGCTTTAGATATTAAACTATTCACATTCCTTGTCGGTTTTCTACGTTTTGTCACAAAGACAAGCACGTATACTTTATAAATGTTTATCTATTTGTTCAACCTCTCTGTCTGTCCACACTAATGGATGTCCTGGCGCCATGTTTAATTCCCAACAGGAAGTCGTTGTTTTGAAGGATTGTGATTGGTTAGTAGAAGTTTTATCTTTTCCCTACACTGCCCCCTATGGGTGTGGCATGTTTAAAACATCGCCCAGTAATGTAATACAGCGGGTTGAAGTGGGCGATTTATTTTTGGAAAGATTTTTGCCGTATCGCTACGGCGCTGGCCGCCATCTTGTCTTCTGTGTTGTTTTGTGTTGCTAGGATACGAACAGTCATTGCCGTTCTCAGCTCTCGTTGCTTGTTCAATGAAAAACTCAACAATAAATGTTCTAAAGCTTTGCTAACTTCAGACGAAGCTAACGTCCACTCACCTCCATGTGGAAGCACTTCTTGTTGCAGATGGAGCAGGTGTGTGGGAACCTCGTCGGCGCGGCTCCTATATAGTCTTTAATCATGGCGAGTGTTGGCAGATGGTTGGAAGTAACGGTCTTAACAGGCGGTACTTTGACCGGAGACAGTTTTGCATATGAAATGCCACACGGCAAAGCTTTCCTAGTTGTACATGTTGCTCTAATGTTATGCTTCAGTTTATCTTTCTTCTTCAAGTCTTGCACTCTTTTTTCTTTACCTTTAACCTTTGAACTGCTGGGTTTTTTGGATTTGGACGTCAGCTTCAGAGAAGGTTGAGGAGTAACTCTTAGAGACTTGGGCGGCTGGATGTCTTTCTGTGTTGGTTTGTCACATTCTTCCAGTGGTGACTCCTTCCTACCAGCGGGCCTTGGATCATCCTCAGTGGTCGTTTCTATCGAGTCGCTAACAGTAACATAGTTAGCAGAATGTCTGTAGTCAATCACTTTAACTGGCTTCAGAGGACCAGGAGGCGTTTTATCCGGATCTCCAGGTTCGTCGGTTTTGGGTTCGGGAGGGTTTTCTGCAGCTCGTTTCTTCTTCCGCAGGAAAATCTCACGTAAAACCAGATGTAGATTTTCAAAAGTCAGCTGATCCTCGGGGTATGACTCTAGTTCTTTTAGGTCCTCTTTGTCCAGTCCAAACATGTTTAGGACTTCGGCGGCTGATTCTGGAGTATACCTGGCAGGAGTTTCTGGTTCTGGATCAGCTTTCTCCCCCACAGACGGGTCGGTTCTGGATCGCTGCTCTCCTTTTTCCCCATTGGAGCTGACCGTGCTGGACCTGCGCCGTTTTCCCGTCGGCCTTTGATTAGGCCCTGGACTGCGGGAGTGAGATCGTGATCTTCGACTCTGGTGATGCCGCAGGTTGTTGGACTCGTTGTTGCGACTATCAGCTTTTATTTTTTGCTTTTTCAAACTCTTAGTATCTATGAGTGACTTTTTATCTTTTTTTCTTTCACAAAAAAAAAAAAGAAAAAGGAAACAGAAATGAGGATCAGATCAGTAAAAATTGCAATCTGCTGTCGATTGCTTTTGTCTCAGAAGTTTACCTGGGAAGTGGTTGGATCTTAGCAACCCACTCAGGATATCTGTGGAACCAAAAATACTAATTCAGCACAAGGAAGAAGAACCATAAAGAACACATTACAAAACAATTCAACTCCTAAATCTAAAAGTAAAACTGCCTACAAAAAAATTTACCAGTTGGATGTTTTACCATATTTATTACTTTTAAAAATCAATAATAATCTACAAAATGTGGATTTTTTTTTTTACCATAAACAGGGTTAATACTATGGATGAAATTTATAAGTTAAGACTTAACTGAGTTAATCTAAAGTTGATTAAGCCTATAAATCGACCAAGGATTAATTGATAAGCAGCCATTTTTCTTTAAATCTGTAGGTTTCTCATCTTTTCATAACAAAGGGTTACATTTTCATAATATGCTGAAGAAATTGTTAAAATGTATTTATGTTTCTTATAAATATATCTGAACCTGTTTCAAACAAGAAACAGAAAAATATTTTAACAATTTCTTGAATTAACTCCGTATTCTCTTCAGGAATAATAAACAATTTGTCATTTTGAATTAAATTGAAAACCTAAGGAGTTTATCGAGTGTTTATATTTCCAAACAAAACCGCATAACGTGCATTTTCCTCCGTTTGAACCGTTTCTCTCTCCGCCATCTTTGCTTCTGTATCAACGGCTGACCAGCGACGCCCTCTGCTGGATGGCGGCCGAACTACAACACTAAAAGACTGGTCGACTGCTGCTCATGGTTGATTTGTACAAGTAATAAAAATGGTAAAAACATCCAAGAAGGTGAATAGTTTTTATAGGCACTGTATGACAATCTCCAGGGAAAGGAGGAAGTTAGTTTCTTGAAACAACAGGTTGTCTACCAATAAATTAACCAAGTATGAGTTCAGATAAAAGTGTCTGAAGGAGAATCAAGTAAAAACTGACTTCAGCTGCAGGAGTATCCGGTTCCCAACGTGGTTCATTTCATTCAGGTGGAGGAGCCAAAGCTTGTAGAGAGAAAAACAACAAAACATTTAAAATGATTTTAATTCCTAGAGACCAGTAAAGAATGTCACCAATCAAAGGGAATAAAATTGAGTGAAATTGGACATTTGCTGATCAATCCTGTCAGCAAAGGCCTGATCAGGACTGTAATCCTAAATTAATAATTTTATCTCATTATTTCTCCACTAATGAAAATATTTTCCAAATTAAAAGAGAATAAAGTCATAATATTATCACAATAAAGTTGAAATAATACGAGACTAAAATCGTACTTAAACTTTGTCGTACAATTTCTTTCTTGTAATATTATGAATTTTATTCATTTAATATGACTTTATTCTCATAACAGTGTTACTTTATTCTGACTACTATATTATGACTATTATTCTCATTATATTTTAATTTTATTCTTGTAATATTATGACTTTATTCTTTTAAAATTTTGACTTTATTCTGGTAATATTGAGTTTATTCCTGTACGATTTCTGACTTGTGTTGTTATAACTTCCTTCGTAACATTATGACTATTATCCTTGTAATTTCATGACTTTATTTTATTAATAGTTTTTGTTCTTGTACCATTTTTTTCTTTAATAGTCAAAGGTAATTACTTGTTATCCATAGAAAATCAGGCTTTTATTTTTTTTACATTTTGTACAATAATCGCTACTTCTGATAACCCTTTGTGTTGGAATACATCAATCATAATAAATAGAAAAAATAAATTAAATTAACTTAATATAAAATGTATTAATTGAACTTAAATGATTCAAATCAATTAATTAATCCAGTGCAGCAGCAGAAGGTAGTTTAAGTTAAATTCTTACCCCCGGTCTCGGACAGGTTACACCGCAGAGGGAACACCGGTGGGGAAACAACCTCGGCGTGACGCCATTATAGTCTTCGATCATGGCCAGCGTCGGCTGCTTGCCCTCCGACATTTTCATTTGCTTCAACACCCACTCCCGGACTATCGAAGGCAGTTTGCTTAAAATCGACATCTGGGCTTTGCACTTTTTGCCGAGTGGCGCTTTGACAGAAGAACCTTTCTGGGTCTTTTTCGCCGCCTTGTTCTGTCGACGCTCGTCCAGCTTCAGTTCTGATTTCCGTTTCACGTTTTTCTGCTGCTTTGGCTTCTGGTTTTCAGTTCTTTTCTGTTTGCTTTCAGTGTTGCTGTTAGAAATTGTTTTATGTGTGGCAGATATTGCGTCCTTTAATCGCTCAGGTGGGTCACTAGCTGTCTTCTCTGAGGATAACACAGTTGTACTTTCTTTATCCGGTGGTAGCTCATCTACAATCCGACTGTTGTTTCTTGTAGCCAAAAATGTCTTCTCTGAGTCTAACACCGATATACTTTCTTTATGTAGTGGTAACTCATCTACAACCCGACCGTTGTTGTTCTTTTCTACACCCACATAGCTAGAGACCCTCACTTTGCTTGGCTTCAGGATACTTTTTAGTTTAGGTTGGGGTTCAGAAGACTTTCCTTTTATTTCCGTCTTGCTAAAAATCTGATGTAAGACGCAGGACAGCCTTGCAGGATTGACCTGCTTCAAAATGTGAGGGTCGAGTTTTTTCAATCCGTCTTCGAGGCCGAAGCTCTGAAGAATCGCAGCGACTGGTTCTCTGGTATGTTTTAGCTGACTGATCTCAGACGACACAACAAATCTGCCTGGAACTGGGTTTTCATCGTCTCCTAACCCTGGAATGGATGGCGTGTCGTCTTTCTGTCCACCAGACAAAGCCTCCAGGCTGCCATGAGAACCGGACGGAAACTCTGCTGGATTGTTGTTAGTATTTGGTTTGAAGATGGGAAGCCAGTCCAAGGAGAAATCACCAAAATCAGGAGCTACACGGGATGTTGACGGCCTTGCAGAGGAGGAAGGAAATTCATTTATTTCGCTAAAGAAAGTCTTCCAGTTCATACCCCGATGTTCCACATATCTGACACGGTCTACCAACTTATTATTATCCAACTCAGATGTGTTTTGAGCTGGCAGGTAGTGGGCAAGACATGAAGATCCAGGAATAGTCAACCTGGATGCAGGTCCAGGATTAGAAAATCCCTTGGGAAGTTTTTTCGCTGGCGGCCCATTCTGGTTCCGGGTGGATTGAGACATGATGTAAGCAAACTCCAGATCTTCAAGTTCTTCCAAACGAGATCAATCCGGAGAGAAACACTCATTAGGCCTAAAATCAAAAGAAAAGAAAACATACGAGTCAAAATGAGAGCGAAAAGGTGTTGGAGAAAACTTTCAGTTGATCTCCAGAATAAGGCTGCTGAGAGTCAAAGTTTCAAGGAACAAATACTTTACTGAACATCTACAGATGGAGAAACACACCTGACAATGTCAGAGTGAGCTCCCACTTGGATGAGGAGACATCCTCTCTTTGTACAGCTCTTGTCACGTCACACACGCAGGTGTGAATGGAAACGGTTGCAAAACATCAACATGTCAATCAACTCTGAGAACTTTCTGACAACCAAGTTCTTATTCCAAGAAACTGAAAGGTGTGATGTGCCTCATATGCATCGGAGATGTATCTATAGGTTAATCACTGCATATCCTGCAAGGGTGGGTGTCAATATTTTCTCTATGATCAGCAAATGGTCTAGCTGATGTCTTTATTCTCTATTCATAGGTGCTAAAAACTGACCTTTAACTGAGACATCCCAGGACTTTAAGAGTCTCAGGGTAGCTTCCTATGTTAAAACTAAGCAAAATTAACATATTAAAAAGTATTTGCACCCTCATAAAAGTTTGGCACCCTGGTCAATTTTGATGCGTATGAGGTCAGGAACATCAGGGAGTGGTCAGAAATGATTTTAATTCAACAAAGGCAGGCTTGTCACGACAGGCCTGCCTTTGTTGAATTAAAATCGTAATAAATTGTCCCAGAAATTATTGCGATAAATGATAATGTTGTTGTTTTGAGACCATTTTCAAGTAATATAATGGTAGTAGAATAATAATCCAAGAACATATCCTAAAATATTAACAAACTTTAAATTCTAATGAATATTTAACACTGCACTAGAAGACATTTTAACTATCCAAAATAAATAAACAAAATAACAGAAACAACAAATAAAATGAATTATGAAGACTGTAAACAAATTTGTCACCTAGTTTTGGGTAGAAACATGGAAAAGAGAAAAACAACAAACCATTGAAATTAGGGACTTGTTTTAATTTATCATGCAATTAATTAATCTTCCACAAACTCTCACATGGTGCTTCATTTTCAACCACCCTTCCTCCTTCCACTCAACTTTCACCTTAGTACACTGAATGAAACACAAAATGAACAGCAAGCTTCTAGGAATAAACGTTTGTGGGCACAACATGACATTTCTGCAATAAAACTCCCATTTTATTATTTTATACTATATTTTGATTTTCTGATTAACTGAATTTATGATTTCTAATCAGCTGTAAGCTGAAAATCATCAAAATGAACAGACATAAACATGGGAAATATAGTAATAAATGCGCACTTTTTGAATTTCCGAAATAACTTTTCTAACTATTTGAGATACAGCTTTATATAACTTTCATTATATTAAATAATAATAATACGGTGCAAGTTAATGACTCAATGCAATTCGCCTGTTTCCTTTGATAGAAAACTTTTGTTTTTTTCTCAATTTAAAACAATAAAATTAACTTTACTCAATTGTTTGATAACTAGATGGTTGTTTATAATGTGTATTTTTTATTAGATGTGTTGTGAATTATTGTATTATAAATAAAATCCATTGAATTAACGCTCAGAAATTTAAACGTAAAACCTAACTACCAGTTTAGCGGAAGTAACACCGATCTCGTGTTGATAACAGATTGATTTCTGACGATAAATGCAACACTATCGTTCACAATGACCTCAAAACACTACTTTGCTCAAACAATCTGCAAAATCCCTTCCAGTTAATACGAAGGACAAAAAACATCATGTCAGAAAGAGGACTTATCATAAGTCAGAATCAACTAATTCGGCAAAACAGACGAAAAACTTAAAAATTAAAGTTACCATTTTAGCATTGCTTCCGTCAGTGATGTTAGCAGGTTCAAGCTAAGAAGCTATCGTTGCTTACGGTAAACCGTTAGTAACGTCCCGGTAAAATTAACAGACGTTAGCAGGAAATTCTTGCGGAGGTATCATTGTTCTGTCGTTCACTTTGCAATCTAACGGGCTTTGCTGTGCTGATAACATGTTTACCTTAAACGGCGGAGCCTGGAGAGCGTCAGCGGTTCTTCTTCTTCTTCACCTCCCAGTTTGACTCCGAACTACTGCCGCCTGCTGGCCGGGAGAACAGCTGCGGTCAGAGACTGGAGTTGGAGGGATGATTCTCGGAACTGATCGGAGGAAACTCATGGTGCCAAGTCGGGATTCGAACCAAAGACCTTCTTGCTGCAAAGCAACAGTGCTTGATTTTGATATTGATTAAATATTTGTGACTATATAATGAAGCTAAGTTTGTTTCACGTAGTTAAAATTGAACATAAAGGTGTAATTCGATCCCTTTTTTTATGGTGGTTCTGTGTAATTATTCAGAAATAGGACTTCATCTGATGCCTCACCCTAGGTCTCATTCCATGTCATTGGTTATTTTCTCTAACTAGCAATGAATAGCAGCAATATTTTTGATACTTAAGTGCTTCCGTGAGCAGGTAAGGATATATATGTGCTGTATAAAATGTTAATTAAATTTTTTACACAAAATCATTCTAAAATCAAAATAAGATTTTAGTCTTATTTTGTGCTCCTTTCAGAATTAGCAGTTGTAGAGCCTTTGGTCACTTTAAAGCTAAATAAACTGCTGCTGGCCACGCCCCTCCGACCCTGAATCAGACTCAGAAGCAGAAGTAAAGACTCATGAACAACTATTAAGAATGTAGCAAGAGATTTCTGAATGGTAAGTCAATAACAAAACACCTATTTTATAGCACCCGTTGAATACAGCGGTAAAACCTGTTAGCTAGCTCGCTGCTCATGTGGGTGGCGCTCCGCGTGGGTTGCTAAGTGACGGACTGGGCTCGTCTGGCGTTGCTAGGTAACGGGCAGTGCCCAGCCACTGCGACTTGATAATCAGAAGGTTTTCAAAACGACCTGTTGTCCAGCCCCCTAAAAATATAAAATTATTACCATAAAACAGCGGTGTTTTGTTTGTATTTTTTATGCTTGGCTTGTTTGTAGAAACAGGAGAGACCCAAATGGAAGCACAAAAAGTGAATTTTGCACAAGTGGTCCTCGCTAAACAACAAGGTACAATGTAGGGTCAACATACTGAGCTTTATCCCCCCACTCTAAAGTTAGCAAACTTCCCACCAGGACACACACACACACACACACACACACACACGCACACACACACACACACACACACACACACACACACAGTCTAAATGCCTGCGGCCAAGTGAGTCGGATTATAAATAGAAGGGCAACAGAAATCCTGTCCTGACATATTTTAGCCTGCACTGACTAGCAAACATCATTTGTTCTTGTCTGAATGTATAACACTTTGGTTTTTAATATTATTCTTTGGCAGCTGGTGAAAATATGTGAACCGAAGTCACTGTAAGAAGTTTTACAGTCTGTGAAGTCAAAAGTTTAGACTGTGAAATCCCCTAACTGCCTTTCTCTCTGCTTTGCTTATTAATCCAAAGCATGAGATTAGGACTTTCTCGGTCATGTGACACAAAGGGCTGAGCTTCTGGGTTTGATTCATGTAGTTGGACAATAAATTGTAAATTTAATTTTACAGTCTATAACAATAATGATAGAATTTTTTCTGCCTTATGATTTAAGTACTTACCACAGTTTCTGGAGTTTGTATTTTTGCCACAACTGCTTAGTTTAGAAGTAGGGCATAAAACACTTTATCCATGGACTGAATATGCCTACAGTTTAGTTTAAATAAATGAAAGGAGTGCTGTTTAATCATACTATTTGAACACACCACAAGATCTAATCTGCACTGAAAACTAGCCATGAAAATTGGTGCACCCTTTCTTTCTTTTAATAACACCAATCAGTCTGTAGAGCATTTAAATAATGACCGTTAATACAAACAAAATCTATTTAACTATTAAAGAAGTACTCAAACATGTCATGAATATGTCTACAATTTGGCTGAAATAAACAAAAACACAGTTTGTGTCTTGGTTTGTCGCAATTAGCAATAAATCCATTAATTGTATGACAACCTAAAATGAGTTCAACAATTTTAATTTGCCTGATTTATTGTGTTTAAATGTTCATTTTAATTTAAAGGTTACTGACTTTTGAATGTGTTCTTCTTGCGTTATTATGACATTGTCATTATACTTGAAAATGGTCTCTAAATAACAATATTATCATTTATCGCTACAAAGTCTGGGTCAATTTATTGTTCAGTTAGTTTTGTTATTATGACATTTTTATATGTGCCTGGAAAATACATAATTTTAAAGATTTAAAGAGGAAAATTGTGTTACTTTTCAAGGGTTCAAATATAAAATTTGCCTTTATTCACTTTTACTTGACGCTTCTGTTTATACACTCAGCACAGCGCTAATGAAATCATTTATATACTCATAGCTGCCCTGCTTGTCTAGTGAATTTGGTCCAAATTGAATCTCCAATTAATTTTCTGTCTGATGCTGTGATTGTTCCAGCAGAGGAGTGTGTAGATTAACAGTGGCATGTTGTTTGGAGGATGATGGTTGGAAAATAAAGGCCACTCTGTGAGTGTGTAGCCCTTTAAGTCAACTGAGATTGAAGGGACGGTGTGTATCGGTGCATGAGTCAGCTTGTGGACGATTGCTCAGCTATGCAAGTGCTGGAGATTGGAGGGGGTGAGACAGCTGCTCCACCAGTCACTCTGCAAGCCCTTATTCATTCCTCCTCTTCTCCTTTCCTTCTCTACCTTTAAATGGATCTTCCCTGATTTTCTAGATGTGTCTTTGGGATATATGGACCACAGCATGTGTGTTAGTGTTAATGGGATCTGAGGGACCTGTGCTCGTGTGTGCTTGAGCAATGCTGCGTGTGTTCATTCTGTGTGCAGAGCGTCTACAAACGCCGGACGATGACATCAGTGATGCCTACTGCAGCGTCACCTATGAAGGTATGGATGGTGACCATGTGTTTGAGTAAAAGTCGAGGAAAATTATGGGACAAAAAGCTGAATATCTTTGCTTGCATACATCAAGGCTTTTTCCAGTTGGAAGTTGTCATCAAACTCTGAAATAGCTGCCAGGTTATTAGATAAACCCTTCTAATATTAGCGTTTTATAGGGTGCGGCCGACACAGAACGATGTTAGGATGATGGGAAAGAGTGAGCAGCTAAATTGGGGACCAAGTGACAGATAGGGAAGAAGAATGCCAGTGTGTTTCCTGTGAACCCTGGTTGTGTTTATAGTTAGCACCAGTCTTTCAGCAGAGTTTATCCTCTGGGAAGCCCAACACTCCTCCCTCTCACAGTCATGGTAGCATGAGGCACTGAGCTGAAGCAGCTGGTCCACCAGTTAGACTGAAACCAACAAAAATTACTAGACTGACAAAGCTTCTTAAACTGACCACTTTTCAGGTGTTATGCCTACCTAGGTAGAGCTGGACAGTAAATCAGTGACAGTATACATTGCGATAGACACTTGATCAATATCAATAGATAATACATCTGATAGAATAATCAATATATAGACTATTCACTGAACTGATAGGCAGGAAAAAAAGCTTTAGATGTACGTGTCCTGGCTAGCTAAGCTAGCTGGGCGGAATCAACTAACTCACTCGCTCTTTGGTTACCTAGCAACTCATTCATTCTTTGGTTACCTAGCAACAAGCTGTTGAGTAACTTGCGCACCAGCCTCAGTGTCAAGTCCCGCCACCCTGCCTCCTCCTAGCTACTTAAAAATAATAAATAAATAACAACGGCGTGTTAAATCCAACAATCACTGCACTTTGTTTAACAATCACTGACAACTGATTGTCAGTGATTGTGGTGTACTTTGTACTGACAAGGTACACCACAAACTGATCCATCAATATTTCCAGGTACTGAAAATACAGTTTTATCTACAGAGTGGTTTTTCGTTCAGCTTGAGTAAACATTTAGTACGACTGAGTTCTCTGATCGTACATTGAACTTATGACACTGTTGGAGCACAAAGGTTTCCCTGTGTGATATACGCTGCAGCCTGCAGCACACACAGACCAACTTGTGACTATCCAGGCAAAAATCTGGACCTGAATCAACCATTATGAACGCTTGTTGAATTATCTTCCATTCAGTTGTCAGTAATCCATTTTTTAGGAAACATGTGTGTTGTTCTACTCTTTATTTTCATATTTGACACCAAATACTAACCAAATGTTGGCCAAGAAATTTAACTTAAACCTCAGTTATAATGTAAGACCCTCGCTAACACTGTGTGTAGCTATTCAACTATTCACATCAATGAAAATATTTAATGCCCAAATATATAAATATATACAGGCAAGACATTGTCTAAGTCATTCACTACTATTAGCATATTAGCCGTTATATTTCTCCCCAGAACCAGATTAGCCAGTAGAACCAGATTAGCATTTTTGCTAAGCTAAGCAAGGCTAATATGCTAGTTTAACTCTGAAAATGGCAGATGCTGACAAATACATAAGTGAAAACGTAGCAATCTTTTACTAGCACTGATTTCTTTCTCCTTTTTTAAAACTTCTTATAGCTTTTTATTTGGTAAATAAATTTGTATTTATGCTAGGCTAAAAAGGCTAATATAATTTACTTACATTGTACTAGTCAAGTAAAAATATGAAAATATTAACCAAAATTAAAACCTTGTAGTGATAACTGAGATTATTGGTTGCATAGAAAAGTTAATCTCTATAATTTTATGTAATAAAGTAAATTATTTATTATCAAATCGGAGTGTGACGAAGACTAACTTAACTCCCATCCTCCATTCATAAATCGTGTGGTTGCCTCTGTAATTATTAATGTTTTAATTTGTTTTATGTACACACGTTTTTGCCTCATTATGTCATCAACATTTTACTATTAGTATTATGCATAATTTATTAACCATAGACTATAATATGTATGTATGCTTGCTTTATAGTGATCATAATTAATTTGAAATGAATTGCATCTCCTCTTTGAATTTTTTTTATTTTATTTTTTTACCAAATTTAGTTTTATATCTCTAAAAAAATTATCAAAAAGTATTTTGATTATAGCTTCTCTAATAAGTATTAAAAAGTATTTATCAACTGTATTAAAGCCGTAGAAATTACTTTGTTGTGAATTTTACTTTCGCTTTCTCTCCAAAGTAATGGAACATTGTGGACACAGTTTGCCACCAGTAGGTGGCGCTATTTTACTGCGTGTGCTTGTATTTACCGTGGCATGGACCTAAAACTGGTGATTTTTAAATAAAATGAAATTAATTTTCAAATAAAGGTTAGTCAAACAACCTGCCTGAAAAGGTAAATTATGTTTAATACAGTTAATAAAACCAAAAACATCCTGTTTTTGTAGCTACATTTTTAAACCAGAAACTTTCTTTTAAATCAATTTTGTATTTCTTAATTTTATTTTTTAAATTTTTAGACAATGTGTCTGGAACTCTCAAATAAACCTGCAAGATTTTCTCAAATGTCGTAACATGTTTTAGAGGTTAAAAAAAAAAAATTTGTAATGCAGTTTTGAAAACAAGATTTTTATCCATTTTGTTTTACTGAAAACACCAGATTAAAATTAGACCTAAACATTTAGCAACAGAGCAACCACACACAGAGAGAAAATGAGTGAAAGGAGTAGAAACCTTTATTTTTCTGGCAAATATTTGGCTGAAAAGGAAACAATCATGAGATAAGAGAGGAAAAGAGAACAGGAAATGTTGAGATTTCCTTTGAATGTGAGGTGTGTGTTCCTGACAGCCTCACTTACTGCAGTTTTTCTCCACAAGAGATTCAGAGATTCAGAGAGAGAAAGAAACCAGAAAAGACAGACTGCTTGACAAACAGACAAAGTGGGACAACAATCCGTGGATAATCATTTTTTACCAAAAAACAACTTCATCTGGTGGAGATTTATTTTCCCAGAAGAAGATAAGAAGATCTTTATTTCCATCCACGGCTGATTATTCGGATGCCTCGTTATGTAAGCCGTTGCTTCTTCCGCCCTGGAGCCTTTCGACCTTCTGAACTCGGTCACTTCTCATTCATTCAGATCTGAAACTGTCAGATCTGAGGGAGTTTTTTCGGCCCTTCATCCCCGTAGGATTCTGCTTTAGCCATGTTGCGCTGCGTTCTTCAGCGGGCTAACAACCTGAGGCGATCTGACCCTCTGGCCAGTGTCACGTTTAGAGGTAAGGGGACAGCTCTGGGGCTTTGGCGAAATGTGTCAAAACATCCAAAAGCTCATGTTTTTAGAGGGGATAGAATAATATTTTAAAAAATTAACACAGACAACCAGGACTCCTCCCAAATGTTAAGAATTTAAGTAATCGATTTCTCTAAAAAAATCACAAATTGTCGGTTTTTTTGAAGGGTGTGTGTGTGTAATAATAATAAAAATAAATTAATTCAAAATAAAATAAAAAATGATATATACACACTTTAAGAAGTATGCTAACTTGCTTACTTCTTGAATGTCTCAATAAAGTATAATTAAGGAAATATTGTGTTATTGCTGTTTCTCCGACCCACTCCAGTTTGGCTCAACCAAGATGATGCTTTGCTTTATTAAGTAAATCTGTAGAGAGGAAACATTTCTATGCCAGCAATAGGATTAATTATCACAAAATTTTTTTTATTTATATTACTGTAACCTTTTCTGTTTAATTGAGTAACACATTGTCAAGACATTAGCCTTCTTTAGCCTAGCATAGATACAAATTTATTTACCTGATAAAATGTTTTAAAAAGTAAAGCAAATACATCTCAGTTAGTGATAGTGCTAAGCTACAAATAGTAGCACTGATTGCTAAGTTTTTCACATTTGTCAATGTTTCACATTTGTCTGCCACTTTCAAAGATAAGCTAACATATTAGACTTTCTTAACTTAGCAAACATGCTAATCTGATTCTATTGAGGAAAAATATAAAGGTTAGCAAAATCAGTGCTAATATGCTAATGGCCTTCAATATTTTTCATTTGCAATGTTTCTTACACCAACTTAATTATTTCCACATTTTGAAACTTAAGCTAGCATTTTAGCATTCCCTCTTTCAATGTACGAATAGTTGGAGTTCGTCTAGGTGGGTTAAATGGAAGGAAATGAAATTGACGGAACAAACACAGAATTAGATGAATGCTGCAAAACGTTTTCGTATGGGAGGGTTAGAGAAATCTCAGCAAATATGAAGATTCATTAGGCCAATCTAAAGTCATGAGGACGGCCGTTTGAAAGGCATTTTTCTATTTTTTGCAGTATGGGATGAAGCAATGATTTTTGGTGCCTCTTGTACATAGATTTTCACTACTGTCACAAACAAATAGGAGAAAAGCCTATTTAGTTTCTTAGCCTCACAAACATTGTTCTTCTCTTTAAACTTGATGCAACGTGTTGGTTTTGATCATCATTAACAGCCATTCCTCACCCAGTTCTAACACTCAGAAACCCAAGTGTTGTCCAAACACAAAGCAAACCAAGCTGTTAAAATCAAAAACCGAGTCTTCGATATTACATCAAACCATTCTGGCTTGATTCATTCCTCAGTCTGCATCCATAATAGATGCGATGTATGACTGAATGGGCAACAAACAACTGTTCTACCTGCCCTCCGTCATCTTGTTTGTGCAACTTTTTTTGTTCTTTCCATAAGTTGGTGTTTGCCTCCTTAATGAGGTGAACTCTGCGCTTAACTTCCTGCCTTTGTCCAAACACAATTTCCTGGTGCCATCAGACATTTACCTCCCTGCTGCAGCCCCAACTTATATCTAATCTCACTGCTAAAACAAAGTCTCACACTAAGACCAGTGAAAAATGGACATGACATTCAAAACAAAACACAACACTTCAGCCAGAAAGATTAATTTTTACTTCAGTGACTGACCTAAAACTCTTTAGCATTACTGATGTGGCATGTTTCCTTTTCCTGATAAGTGACGTCTGATTGGATGATGACCTTTAGAAAGCTTCAACGTAAAGCTTCTTGACACATTTTGACACAATGTAGCTACACTTGAATAGAGACTGTATATAAACATTAATTTTAGGTCTTTCCCAAAGATTCTCAATTGGATTTAGGTCTGCACTTTGACTAGGCCATCCTAATCCATTGATATTCTTTGATTTGTACCACCTAATAACAATGTTATTACTTTTCACATGAATTAGTTTCCATTTTCCCTCTTATCTGCTCCTTGTCTGGCTAAGTACCCAACTTCCCTCTGAGATTTTCACACTTTAAAACTTTTGTTAGTTAAAAATTATCTTCCACTTCACAGTTCTGCACCACTTTATGTTGGTCTATCACACTAACGGTGTTTTCACACCTGGTAGCCCGGCGACTCGGTTTGATTTGGGACCAAAATTGCCACATTTGTTACATTTTCCTCTGCTGTGGTTTTCTTCCATACTGCACTGTGTCAAACAAACCGAATCCTTTGAAAACCTGTTCCCCTCCTCACCTGTTGGGGCGCTACACCAAGAACCACTGAAGGAAACAACATAAAAACCTCTGAAGAAGACACTGAGCACAACTTCCTTCACAAAATGTAAACAGAAATGGAACTGTTTACATTTTGTTAGATTTTTCATTGGTGTTTGGCAAAAAAGACAAACTGTTTCTCCTGCTAGCGCGAGACTTGCGTGTCTATTTAAGGGTGCATTCACACCAGTCCTGTTTAATCCACTTTAATCCATCTCCACTTCACTTGGGGAGGTGTGAAGGCATAATCAGACTCTGATGTGGCCCAAAAAATGTCACTCTGGTCCGCCTATAAACCTGGTTTGGTTAAAGTGAACTCTGGTGAAATTGGAATGCTTGTGTGTACACCAAGCGGCACGGAGTCCCCTCCAAAAGCAGGAAGAAGACTACAGCGCAGGGCATTCTGGGTAAATAATATAACCAAAACAAATGCAAGAGTCTAATGGGAGAAATGGCTTGTTGTCTTTTCCAAAGACAAAGGAGAAATCCTACTTCCACTAAAATCTGACGCTACTCCATTTTAGTTTAAATTTTATGTAGAAGGAAGTTGCCGGTGTCTTCTTCAGATGTTTTTGTGTTGTTCCTTCAGTGGTGTTTGGTGCAGCACCAGAGGAACTGGTTTTCAAAGGATTTAGTTCATTTGACAGAATGTAGTGTGAAAGAGAACCACACCAGCTGAAAATGTAACTGATGTTGCAATATGGTGCCCAATCAAACCGAGTCTACACGTCTACCAGGTGGGGAAACAATGTACAAAAGTTCACAGGGAAATCCCAAACAGCTTAATTTACATTGACATGTTCTTTGTTATGAACGTCACAACCCCAGATACTTTAAAGGTTTGTGTTTAAAACCATTCAGGGACTAGCAGTGAGCATTTCCTTCACTCTGGAAAACAGACACCATGTCCATTTATAGACATTATAATAGAGCAGCAAGGAAACAGTGGGAGGAGAAGCAGGCAGAGGCGTCGTATGGAGGTAATAAATCCCAGTTGGGATGTAAACATAGGAAGGGACAGATAAGAGCTGCTGTCAGTACTGGAACCTGAAGGTTTTCTCTCCGATTATTTACAGGAAGAGAAGGTTTTGGTTTATAGAAACTGTATTTATTTATAAGTTTATAGGTTATCAAGTCACTCTGACCACTGATGCTGGAGTTTTGTAATGTTTTAATGATATTTTGTGGATTCCTTTTCCTCACTCCTGCATCTGTTTGTCTGCAGGTGCAAAAGTGATTGAGTTTGATGGCAAGTGCTTGTGTTTGTGTGCAGAGCGAAGGATCTCCATAGAAACAATAAGTTTTCTCATCCATCCAAGCCAGGGATAAAAACTTGAAACTCTACTGATTATAATCTGAGATTGTTGTCTTGTATCTGTTGACTGTATAATTTAGCTTCCATTGATCATACAATTGCACAGATTTGAATTATGAAAGCAAATTTGCTCCATGGAAACATGCAAATTTTGAAAAAACCTAACGTTTTCTGAGTTTTTGCATTTCCCTTACAAATGTAAGCAAAACTTTGTCAATATTCGGCTAATCTTGAAAAATAAAAAAATGTGTTTCTATGAAATAAGAATTAAAATCGCAGGTGAATAAGGTTGTTCACATAAATCATTAAAAAACATACTTTGCTGTCATCCTATTACTACTTCCTGTTGTCTTCTTCGTCGTTTCCGCCAGTAGTAATAGCCGCTCATTGATCTCATGACTTGTGTGATGAGAAAAAAGTGTTGACTTGTGGTTTTGCAAAATACACTAATTAATTTAATACAGCTGAAAAACACCTGCCTTTACCTTGACCAAATGCGAGTTACGAAAATAAAGTTTGGGGAGAAAACAACTTTTGCAACATATAAGTCACGTGGCCAACAACCAAACGGTACTGCTGGCATAAGTAGGAGGTAAGTTTGTTCACTTAAGTTTGTCAACAAGTTATTTCTATGTTATTTATAGCGTTTCTTATCTAATGGAAACGCCGCAATTGCGAAGTTGTGTTTTTAAGGCAGCAGCGGAACATTGACAAAGAATTGCGTCACGTTTGAAACCTAGTTAATCCAGCGCAAAAACGTAGTTTTTTGTTTTTGTTTTTTAAATCGGCGTGCTTCCATTAAGCAAATTTAATTCCAATTTGCGCAATTTGATGGCCAATGGAAGCTACTGCGGCTCATACCACATTGGTGTTTGTGCACAATGGTGCTATATGAAAAGCGCTAGCTGCTCGGCGGCTCCTGCTCCTAAAATAACACATGCAGTGATGCTGACTGACAGACAGACAAACACACGGGGCCGTGCAGATCTAAACTTAGGTTTCCCATGCCGGGTTCACTCTGCTCCCTGTTCTATTCTCAGATCATGACAGAAAATGTGCCAAGCTGAACCAGCCGGGAAGTTAATGCTGCGTTACTTCCTGTCAGATTCAAACACAGATACCAGCCCGAGGGACATTTTTGGGCTTCACACACACAGAAAGTAACGCAACCTCTCGACCTGTGTGTGGAAGGGTGGAGATGTTTTTTAAGATATCCTCTAAGAACGGAGGTCCACTTACGTAGGAGCGTCTCAATGTGCGTGTTTGTGTGTTTGCATGTTGTTGGCCATGTGTAGGTTGTGTGTTGGGTGATAGAAGTGGGAAAAACAGGAAAGAAAACAATATTTTGAGGGTGTGCTTTACAAGAGGTGGAGAATGGTGTGGTTTTGTTTTTAACTTTCGGAATTAATGGGGATCAGGAGTGTCCAAAGTGCGGCCCAGGGGCCATCCGTGGCCCTCTGAATGATGTTGTTTGGCCCCTCTCTACAGTTCCAGAGTGAGGCAAAAATAACCGATAAACACAGGTGGTTGATGCAGATGGATAATTTTGTTTTCAATTGTTTTAGATGAACAATTTTTGCACTCAAATAAAATCTTTAATTTACAAAAAAAAAAAAATAGGTACAACAATCATTGTAAGTTTAAAGTGGTTTTTCCATTTGTAATGATTTTGGAGTATTATAGGACTATGAACATATAAACTCTTACTCAGAATATAATCAAGGCTTAACCCCCTCAAACGGATATTTAGCAATCGTATAACTGACACTTTTATGACCCTTTGTAAAAAATAAAAAAGAAGAAAGTAAATAACTATATTTTATTATCTGATCAGATAAAATTATGAAAGCCAAATGAATTTTTGTGTTTAAAAAAAAAAAAAAAAACCTGCATGTGCTTTTAACTTGACTATTTTGGCCACCAGGACAAAAGTTTTGAACTCCACTGATGTAGATGAACCAAGAAAAAAATGATAAAAAAATTGATCAAAAGTCACGTATCAGTAATATCGTAATCCTTGAATTTATGTCCAGTTTGTGTGCAGTTGCATCATGGACGACACAATGAGCATTGTTTTTATTTCCTTCTGTCTGGTTGAATCAAACTGCGCGTCTGGATTTGTTCCTCTTATCCACTGAAACTGAACAAAAATAATGATAAAGCTCTTCATGAACAACCGATGATGGCTCACATCCCCATGCGTATGTTTATAGTTTGTCCTGGGATGACCTCTGTATAAATACGATGAACTGAATTTAGATCTTTAGGGCTCCTCTGTGGTTGATAACCTATTCTGGCTGTTCATTGTCTCATCTGACCCTCCTGCCTCATTTCTGCCTGACAGGGCAGGAAATCAGAGCTCAGGACTTCATGTTGCAGGAAGTGACAGAAAGATAACACGCACACATAAGGACATTGTTTGTTGGTGGTTGTTATTTGAGAACGGACTCAACCAAGCAAGCTCAGGTTAGCTTTGAAATCAGAGTTAGGACTGATTTGGTTTTGATTTCAGATATTGATACAACGTCCTATTGAATACAACGAAGACTACAAGAAGCAGAGGTTCAACCCTAAGTTCATTAAGTAGAAACATATGTGTATTAAATAACATTAAAAAAGTCAAGTCAAGTTTATTTGTGTAGCACTTTTAACCCTGTTTTCCTCGGGTCAAAATTACTTTTGACCCGAGGAAAACAGGAGGGTTAAGCAACAGGCAATTCAAAGTGTTTTACATCATAAAAAATGTTAAATTTACAGTCAACAATTATGAAACACAATAAACATTACTTTTTGTTAAATGTCATCGTCAAACTCACCGATAAACATCAAGTATATTGGTCAATGTTTCATTTGTAGTGGTTCAAAGTCAGCTCTAATTTTTTAGTCTAGATTTAAAGGAACTCAGCGTTCCGGCTATTTTTCAGTTTTCTGGAAGTTTGTTCCAGATTTGTGGTGCATAGAAACTGAATGCTGCTTGGTTCTGGTTCTGGGAATTCAGAGCAGAACCAGAACCAGAAGACCTGAGGGGTCTGGAAGGTTGCTATGACAACAGCAGATCTTTAATGGATTGTGGTGCTAAGCCGTTCAGTGGTTCATAAACTAACCACTGAACGGTATTTTTAAGTCTATTCTCTCAGTGTATGTACTGTAGAACTGGGTGATGTGCTCTAACTTCCTGGTTTTACTCAGAACTCCAGCAGAAACGTTTTGGATCTGATTGATTTGTTAGTCAGACCTGTGAAGACACTGTTGCAGTAATCAATGTGACTAAAGATAAACGACATTGTTGGGACGTTAGTCCTCTAAGCCTAGATGTCCTTCAGGTGACAGAAGGCCGACTTTGTAACTATCTTTATGTGGCTCTGAATGTTCAGGTCAGAGTTCATCTCTACTCCAGATTTTAGACCTGATCTCCTGCTTCCAGCTGTGGCATCGCTCCTCTTAAGTCCAAACATAAAAACTTTATCTTTGTTTCTGTTCAGCTGGAGAAAGTTTCGGCACATTCACACATTTATCTGATCAGAGTCACCTGGTGACACCAAATAATGTAAACATTTAGCAACTTTAAATTGATGTTTTTCTGTTGCTGGTAGCATAAAGCTGAAAAGTGGTTGTTTAACAAGAGTTCAGCTGTTTCTCAGCTAAATTCATTCAAAACAACTCATTTACCTAAAACAACATTTATTTATATTGAATTTTCAAGCAGCAGCTTCTCTGGAACCTTTTACATTATATTCTTATTTTCCTGGATTAAAAACAATATCATGTTGCAGTGTCAGTTATAATCTGTTAATTTGACTATATGCTACTTATCCAACATTTTTTCTTTCTTCTTCAGGGTCAAAGAAGAAGACGAAGGTCATTAAAAACAACCCCAACCCGGTCTGGAACGAGGTGAGTTTCATGTAACCCAACTATCAAAATATCAAACTTCATGAGAAACTTACATTATAATATGTCAGAATATATTTGCAGTATTCTGACATATTACTATATTTATAGATATTATATTTAATGATGCAATTAATTTGTGTTACTGAATAAATATGTTGTTTGTTTTAGTTTCAGGTTTTAAGAATAATTTTTCATTCATGTTTTCAAACACATGTTGGCCTGATTGATAATCAAAATGGAAAAATTGTTATTTTCTCATACAAGCTGATCTATATCTACCAGAAATCTGTGGAATAAGTCAAAGCTAATGAATTTTCCAGTAAATACAGACTTTAAAATTAAATATTTACATAAACAGCTAAACTCCAGCAGTACCATAGAACGGTACACTCATGCAAATAGCATGTAGAATAATTTTAACCAGATCTAAGTGATGTTCAGAGTTAGCTATTCTATTTTGAGAATTTACCTTTTGATTTCACATTTTGATGCTTTTATGATGTTATTTTCTCTCTGTTAGGGATTCGAATGGGACCTGAAGGGGATTCCTCTGGACTCTGGAGCAGAAATTCACTGTGTGGTCAAAGATCACGAGAAAATGGGAAGAAACAGGTGCAAAAATTAAAATGTCTCACTGCTAGCTTTTACAAACAGTTCATATTTGTGCATTAGCAACAAGTCAGCAAGTTGTTTGAATAGTTTTAGATCCATTTATTATTTCTAGAGGAGAATATTTTGGTATCGATCCGATACAGATAAATATGATCCAGTATTGCCAATATTGCTACTTTTTATTACTTAATGTCCATACATCAAACTACTGACACTTAAGTGTTTTTGTGTATTTTCCATTAAATTATCTTGTTAAAAAGAACTTAAAGTTTATAGGTGTTTGCAAAATACGTTAATATCACATTAACAAGATAAATAGAAACAATAAAAAATCAAAACTAATTTGTGTGATTTTTTTTTTTTCTAAATAAATAATATGCAAAAAAATTATAATTTGAGAGAAAATCAAAACAAAATCTAATTTGAGGTGGAGGTGAGAAACTATATCACAAAAATAAAATCAAATTTCACAAAGGAATTTGAAGCTAAAGTGTTCATCTTACAATTTTATATTTTAAATATTATAGTTATGATGTGTTTGCAATGAGTAATGCTTCGATATTAAACAACATTTCATCAGCTGCATTTCTTCTTTGTCTCCAGTAACCAGAGTTAGGTAGTTACAATTACTCAGTTACATTCACTTGAGGAACTTTTTTTTGGTAAAAATGTACTTTTATGAGTATTTTTACTGTGCTGTACTTTTTGTTTGTACTTGAGTAATTTTATTATGTAGTATTTCTGCTCTTACTTGAGTAAAATATGTTGCCAGCAATGTATGGTAAAGGTTTGTACTGTTTACAAATGGGAGTAAAACCATGTCATTGTGTGTAATCTGGGTTTCCTGAGTGGGATTATTAAAAAAGAAAAGTTCATGTAAATGTTTGTCTTCATTGGTCTGGTCAGGTTTCTGGGTGAATGTCGGCTCGGTCTCAGAGACGTCCTCAACTCTCCCAACTTTGCTGCCTCCTTCACCGTCTCCCTGCTGGACACAAAGAGGAACAACACAGGGGTGAGCCGATCAACCAACACAACTCCAACACGTCGATACCACTGATCCATAAACACCGAACAATTCTGTTAACTAAATGAAGCCTGGAGATGTTGGTATTATTAATTTAGTGCAGTGCGCCACAGCAAAAGGAAAAATAACGAAGAGAAAACATTAAAGAACATCTCAAAGCCAGTATTTTCTCGCGCTCTGTGTCAGCTATGCAACACACAGACACTAGTGTACCAGGATTCAAAAAACACTCAAACATTTCCCACACAAAAAGCAGAACATTCAGTGCGTTACAGTTTTATGCTTTTAGGCTTGATGTTTATTTTGCGATTATTAAAAAGCAATCAGTGTGATTGATTAGCTACAGCTGCTACTAGCTGAGCTAACACGGCTAATTTAAACACCTGCTTTGCTGATGATCCGTCAGAGTTGGTGTTTAGGTCACATTTTTTAATTTTTTTAACTGAACCAAAATACAACAAATCCCACATCACATCTACATGCTGAGGTTTTCAAAGTCAAGCTAGCATAACTGAACTACTTTCTTCTTCTTCGCTATTTTTTTCTTAATTAAATCTTTTTTCTGATCTTATTTAGTTGCTGCAGTGTTGACAATTAGCAGCAAAACACTAATTTATCTTTTATATTACATTTAAGATTTAGTGCGTTACATTGATATCTTAATGGCTAAAACTAATGCTAGTCGTTGTTAGCAAGTAGCTTTTGGCCCACCATGAGGGAAATGGGGGTGTGACATCAAGCTGCAGGGGGTCCATATAACAAAGACTTTTCACAGATTTGTGATTTAAACGAAGCTGCAGTCTGTACCAACCCACAATGCTTTGCGTCCACCAGGCCACGCTGACCCTGCAGGTCTCCTACATCCCTCCTCCAGGATCGGCTCCTGTTTTCCATTCTCCCTCACAGCCGGAGTCTCTTCCTCACAGCAACCCCAATGTAGAGCTGGACACAGTTACAAGTAACATGATCTGCATATAAAAGCTAATCAATAACCGCACAGACGACAACAGTTGGGTTTTCTTCTAATAAAACATGACCGCCTGTTTTCCACCCAGTGATCTCTCTGGATACTCTGGGCGACGAGGACACCGAGAGCATGATCATGGTGGAGCCTGCGGAGGAGGCGGGAGTTGACGACAGTCGGTCCCTGGTGATCGTCGGCCCCCCGGGGCCTCCTGGCCAGGAGTCGCCCACCAACCAGACGCCCAAACGCTCCCCGCCGGCCTACAACACGCATGGAGGGCTGAGGAAGAGGAGGAGAGGCGCCAGCAGTCAGCCCAAACCGCTGGCCAACAAACCTCAGGACATACAGGTGGAGCTTTAAGCTGTTCAGGATTCAAATGTAACTTCACTGAGATTTCTGCTGCAAACAAATCTGAGTTTCTGTTTCAAGGTCAAATCAAGAACTCTTATTAAAACCAACTCTGTAGGTTATCAGTGAAAATCATGTTAAAAATAAACTGAAAGACAAATTCAACTGAGATACAAAACTATGACGAGTGTTAGAGCAAATAAAATAAAATAAAATTACAAGAATAAAGTCAAAATTAGGAAAATGAAGTACAAGATATTATTACAAATTTATTCTCATAATTTTATAACTTTATTTTCAAACTTATGATTATTCTGATATTATTTTTTTATTTTTAAAAAATAGAGCTTTATTTTCAAATTATTTTCAAAATATTATGACTATTCTATTATTGCAACTTTATTCTGGTATTATTTTGACTTTATTCCTGTATGACTTTATTTTCGTAATTTTATTACTTCTCAAAATATTATGGCTATTCTCATACTATTACTAATTTATTCTCCTTTATTTCGACTTTATTCCCATACGACTCCATTCTCTCAACATAGTAACTTTATTCTGGTAATTTATTGACTATTCTTGCTATTTTATTTATTTTACTTTTTCATAGTATTGCCATAATACTCTGTCATTCAAAAAAACAGTTTGTGGAAACTTTTTTTAAGTAAAATCTTAAAACTCTTAAATGCACAATCGGTACTTATTGCTGCACAAACGCTTAGTAAATATGGACGGGCTGTTTGACCTTTAATGACCTCTGGAAGCAATAACTAATAGCTTTAAAAAGATATTAATACAAATGAAAACTTTTGATTGAGGAACAGCTTGGCTCAAGAAGACGGTGACCGGTTTCACTCGGTGTTATGAGGAAGCCGTTGTTTACCGATTCTCGCTCAACAAACCGTTTCTGCTCAGGTTCGTGTTCGGGTCGTTGAAGCTCGACAGTTACCTGGAGTCAACATCAAACCCGTAGTGAAGGTGGCTGTCGCCGGGCAGACTAAGAGAACCCGCATCAGGAAGGGAAACAACCCGGTCTTCGATGAGGTAAGCAGCTCCTTCTGCAGGGGTGTCAAAACTGAGGCCCGAGGGCCATCTGTGGCCCTTGGAATAATTTTGTGTGGCCCCTGACTGCAGTTCAAGAATTACACAAATCTGATTCTTTACCAGAGGTGGGCAAAAAATGTACTCAAGTAAGAGTATCACTACTTCAGCATATTTTTACTCAAGGAAAAGTAAAAATTAGCCGTCCAAGAAGTTATTCAAGTAAGAGAAAAAATGTCTACTGAGTAACTGGTCAAATTATCAGTCGTTTAATGTTTAAAAATCACATCAATAGACAGACAAAAATATAAAGTTAAGTGGGAATTTTGTTATTTCAAGGACCAAAATGACAATAATTCATATAAATAATAAAAAACATCAGGCAAAAGAAAATGTTTCCAAATAAGTTTCTTTCAATAAAAAAACTTATGACACTTCAACAAAAACTGCAGGTGTGTGTCTGTGTCTGGTGGATTTCTGGTTAAAAATGTTTTTAATTCAATGGGTAGAAAATCCAGAAATTTTACTCAAGTAAGAGAATAAATACTCCAGAATGAAATAAATAAAGTAAAAATAAAAAACACAGTGTAGTAAAAATACTCCTAAAAGTAATTTTTTTCTCAAAAGTTACTCAAGTAAATGGTAACTAGTTACTTCCCAGCTTTGTTCTGTTGCATATGGAGCCAATATTCACACTTTATGCAATTAGGTTGAGATTTCCACAACAGGTTTTATCTTCTTAACCTGGAAATGTTAAATACAACACAAAGAATTGTTGCTTTTATTTTAATTCATAATATGCCAAAACATCCAGTGACATTTACCCAGAAACACACCTGGACACATTTATTAATTAAACGCAGCTTTTAGGTTTTAGAAGAAAATTCTTATTTTTGTTGCTGGAAGTGAAATAAAATCATTTAATAGAAAACAAAACAGAACATAGTCCCAACTGTAAACATTAGGCAAAAACCATATAAACATATTTTCTAAATTAAAATAATACTTCTTTGACATATTGTTGAGCAGGTAAAAGATAAAAATTTCACAATAAAATTATTATTGTCCTCTGTCCACCTCTGTCCTACTGCAAAGATCTTTATGTTTATTTTCTGTCAAACTCAAACATTTGTCGATTTCCCTCTGCAGACGTTCTTCCTGAACTTTTACGAGACACCGTCAGAGCTGTTTGACGAACCCATCTTCATCACTGTAAGGCTGAATTTAGATTCTGAATCATGTTTCAAGGCAAACATGTAGTCAACACATTTATTTTATTCCTTCAGTTTTCTGTTATTTGGTGATGTGGATATAAAAGTAGCAGATTTTGATCAGTTTATTTCCCACCACAGGTGTGTGACTCTCGCTCGCTAAGAACTGATGCTGTAATCGGTGAATTCAAGGTAAAATGTTCATATCAGACGCTTTAACTTTTAACTAAGTTCGTCCTTCACACTGAAAGCTTCTGCAATCATAACGGAGACTCAGACGTCTTTACTGAACATTTTGTGTTCAGCTTTTATTGAACAAACAAAGGCAACAACTCTTTGTATCCTAGCAACTGAAAACACATAAGATAGTGACAAAAGACAAAACCACATCCTGTTAAGCATTCGTCAAAATAAAAGACTTCCTCTCTCCAAATAAATCATGCTTAGTACTTAAATATGTTTCACTTCACCTTTTTGTGGATGTGTAAAATCACAACAATTTAAATCTAAAATCTAATATTTTTCACTACAGTTGGATGTCGGCACTGTCTACAATGAACACAGTAAGTGCGTTGTTGTTAGTTTTTTTTTATACTTTTTGCCATTTTATTGACAGGTAATTTTGATTTCCCCACCCTTCAGGACATTGCTTTTTGAGGAAATGGCTTCTGCTGTGTGACCCCGACGACCTCTCTGCCGGGGTCAGAGGTTACCTGAAAGTCAGCGTGTTTGTCCTGGCAGCTGGAGATGAACCACCGGTGAGCAAGAGGCATGGCTGCAGATCTGGAAAATATTTCTCACTTATAATAAGAGGACTTCTTTCTCTATTTTTCTTTCTTTTTAATGCGCTTCTTTCAATTTTCCAAGAGAAAGATGACCTAGAAATGTAGTTTAAAAAAAAAACATTAGCATTTTATATAAAAAAAACATAAGCAAATTTTTTAAAATATTTGTATTTGTTACACCTAAAAGCATGGTGATCTAAATGTCAGTTACCGATTAAAGAGTTAAAATAAGGTTGACTGATGAGCAGCCATTTTTTTTTTTTTTTTTACATTTTTCCTTGAGGATTGACCGTTAAAATGTCGCTCCATGAAGTGCTTTAACTCATGACAGCCCTCAATAATCACCCTTGCTTTTTGGCATGCTGTCTTTTTCCATCATGTTACAAATTCTCTGCGTTATCTCTGTCATTATCCTCGCCTTCGTAGCAAATCTGTAATTTTTGGTGGACAAGTTGAGCGCTACTAAGGTGATAAATCAAGCTGAGTGTTTATATTTTAAAACAGAACAGAATAAAGCTAATTTCCCATCCCACTCCGGACTCTGTTTGGACCTTTCCTGTTCTGGTATGGCCCCGCCATCTTTATTTCTATTTTAACTAGCTGTGACTAAAGAGCAGCACCCTCTTCTGGATGGCGACCAAACTACAACGCTAAAAGAAGATCTAAGCAGACGTTATTAGTTAATTGATTAGATCTAATTTTAATCTCATAAACAATTAATCCACATTTAATTATAAATTGACTAATTGTTGGGATCTCTATTCAAAAGCCCTATGAGATAAATGTTAGATATTCAATCTGGTTGTCTGTGTGGTCTGTAAATGATAATAAACTGACGTCAGACTGATGAAAGTAGAATAAATTTAATATAAATTTAGTTGCTTATATTGAGAATATAAGCAACTAAAGTCAGCAGTCTGAAGCTGTGACATATAAATATAAAAGTGATAATAAAAAGTCAAGTTTTTGGTCTACGTTTTTATATCAGCGTAGCTTTAATAAGCATTATATTTTCTGTTCATTCTCCTGTTGAAAAGCCTAAAAATTGAAGTAAAACTAGTTAATTTGACCATAAACACATTCTACATTGTAGGTATTGAAGCATCTCCAGTTGAAAGGTCATTTAGGTTTTTCTGCTGTAGATACATTTAATTTAGAAGGAGTGACGGCAAAAATGACTCTTTATATGGTAAAGGTTGCTAAAGTAAACATAGGCTTTTCTTTTATAGGGTGTGGTGGGATGGCTGAAAACATAATAATTTCATATCAGTCGATATCAATACTAATTGTTTAGTTTCTCTGTTTTAAATATCTGAAATACCGCCGAACTGGTGGCAGTATTTCGGAGCAGTTAAGAGCCTCAAACTGCCACTGTGGCAGTTACTCGGCAGGTCGTTGCTAGGTAACGAGTGAGTTGCTAGGTAACCAAAGAGAGAGCTAGCTGATTCCACCAACATAGAGGTGGAGCAGCTAAAGTCTTTCAAACTCTGCCCACATCTCCTGTAAAGCTGCTCTGTTCTGGATTGAAGTTCAATAAAAATTATATATATTGACTATTTATCAGATGTATTATTGATTGATGTCTGTCGCAATATATATTGTTACTGATTTGTTGCCCAGTTCTACTCACTAGCATGAGAAACAGCAGGTATTTACATGATTTTATAGCATTTTTCTATCCAGCCTGCTTACAGTAAATATGCTAATATTTAAAGTGTGGTTCTTCTTGTGCTGATGTAGCGAACAAACCCAACTGAATTTGACTTCCTCTACATGTTGTTATGTCGAACCTCGTTTGTTTCCAGGCTGATAAACGGGAGTGTGTTGAGGAGAAAGAGGACATCGAAGGAAACCTGCTGAGACCGGCCGGCCTCTCGCTGAGAGGGGCCGTCTTCACGCTCAGGATCTTCAGAGCTGAAGATTTACCTCAAAGTGAGTCTTCGTAAAGTTCCCGTCCTGTTTTTAGCTCCTTGTAAGCTCAAACTGAGAACGCTCCGCCGTGTTTGGCTAGTGGACGACGCCTTCATGGATGGAATGAGGCAGATTCTCGGGTTCGACACCAACAGGAAGAACTTGGTGGATCCGTTGGTGGAGATCCACTTTGCTGGAAAGACGGTGACTTTTACCTTCAGTAATATCAACCTTTCAGTATTCCAGTCAAAAACAAACCATCTAAAATCAATTGCTATAATCTTTCAGGTCTGCACCAAGATTTTGGAGAAAAACGCCAATCCTCAGTGGAACCAAAGCCTGGCAATGCCAATCAGAGTAAGACAAACAGAGACTGATTTACCATGACGCCTTTAACACAGATTAATGTTTATATTGGGATTTTTATTTTTTTACAGTTTCCCTCAATGTGTGAGAAGATGAGGATTCGAATTGTGGACTGGTGAATCCGTACATTTTATCTGACTAAATCTTACCAGTTTCATGGTTCGCTGAACCAACACTATCAAACAAACTGTCTTATAGAAACCTCAGTCATTTTCAGGGATGTGTTTCTATTTCAAGGTCATTGGAAACAAATGGATTTTGGAAATCAGTTTGATACATGTTTTTTTCTAGCTTTCTTTTCTTAGAAAGATTACAAATGGCAGAAAATATTTTCATAAACTGGCTTTTATTTCAACCATCTCTTCTTTGAGTTGATCTGAATTTAAAGTCCAAATAATTAAAAGCTGTAAAGCAACATGGCCGCTTTGGGCGTGCTGAAAAACAAAATTCAAATTTTACAAAAAACATAACTTCCAAAACAAAAAAATATTTCAATTAATCGACAAAATTCCTTGATATAAGATCAAGAGTTGTAATGTATTTTATTTAGTCTCCATTAATGAAGTAGCTTTTGGTTTTGTCCAGTTAGAAAACACTGGATCCAACTTTATTTTAGTCTGGCTGAGGTATAGTGAACAGTTTTTCACGTAAAGATAAACACACCACTTTGTGTGATTGTCTTGTAATTAAACTGAGTAGTTAATCAGATCAAAGCTTTCAGTTTCAAAAGATAATAGATTGATAAATTTGGCTTTAAGATGTTTAGCAGCTCTGGTTTCTTCTTTTTTCCCATTTCAGGGACAGAGCTAGTCATAACGATGTGATCGGCACCACTCACCTCTGCATGTCTAAGATCTCGGCGCCCGGAGGAGAGATTGACGGTAAGTCGCTTATCTAAACTAGTTTAAGGGTGCATTCACACCAGCCCTGTTTAGTCCACTTTAATCAAACTCCAGTTTGCTTGTCTGGAACGTCCGGTTCATTTGTGGAATCAAACTCGGACCAAAAATCCAAACCTTGCGCCTACAAACCTCGGTCCGGTCAAAGTGAACTGTGGTGCGGTTCGAAGGCATATGTGAATGTGAAATGGACCAGAGACCACTAAAAAACAGAAAGCAGACTACAGTACAGGGCATTCTGGGTAAATACAACCCAAACAAACGTGCTAGTGGGATTACTCCCAGAGAAATCCTACAACCGCTAAAATCTGACTTCACTCCCAGTTTTGTTTTCATCTTCTTTCGTGAAGAAACGTTTTCTTCATGTTGTGTCGTTCAGTGATTATTGGTGCAGCGCCACCAAAGGCGAAGAGGATAACAGGCTTTTTGCTAGTTTGACACAGTGCAGCTGAAAATGTAACAAATGTAACAATTTTCATCCCCAATCAAACAAAATCTATTGGATTATCAGGTGAAAACACCCAAAAGTCAGTCTGACCTGAACTGGACCTCATCAGGCAAATCTAGACTGGATTTAAAACCACCAGTGTTTATGCAGAACTTAGGCATTGTCATGCTGTGATGGTTTTGGTTTTGGCTTTTTTCCACACAGACGCTCATACAAACTTCTCCTTGGCTAATCCCCTGAGTGACAAGAAGAATAAGGGGAGACACTTGCTGTGCTTATTTGAAACTCAAATATCAAGAGTTTCTAAGGGGAAAAACGTGAAACGTGTTTTATTTGAAGTCAGTGGCTGTAAAAGACATAATAACTAGCATGGGCTAGTACAAATATGGCAGCATTTGGTTACCCTATGTAAGGAATATGTGATATTTACCAAAAATAAAAAATAAAAACTGTTTAGGTCTAGGTGAAAAAAATATTTAAGAAATTGGAAATATCAGATATTGAAATCTAGTCTGCAAATGATTAGTTGCATTTTGCTAATACCTTGGTAAAATGAATATATATCGATATGTTTTAAAACGAAATGGGCTGGCTCTGTTGTTTTACTCCAGTGATCCTGCATTCAACACCAAATGTCACCATTTAATCTGAATCTTTATTCACTTCGTTATAATTAAGTATTTTGGTGAGTTATGGAAATACAAATTTATTTTTAAAAACCCAAACCTTCCTCATAATCACATTTTCTGTAGATATTGACTCCAGAATGAACCAAAAACGATTATTAAAAATATTAAAGATATTTTTTCCTTTCTTTTTGCTTTTTTGCGAGTCAAATGTCTCTATTTTTCCTCACTGACTGTGTGAATCATAGATCATTTGAATTTTGATTACGCTTCTGGTTACTTTGGTCATTATTTCAGTTACACCTTTCAAAATAAGTTTATTTATTTGCACTTTTGAGAAACATTGTTTCTTGGACAGTTTCTTCAACTGTTGGATGAAGTGTTGGTTTGTCAACGTAACACAGCATGGGTACTTTGCAGTTGACTTTGCATGAAGACAAACTTGATGTTTTTGTGATAAATACACACATCACTCCCATCTTTGAAGCTCCTTTTATTCCAGACAAACACAGCTTGCCTGAGTTTTGCTTTGACCACGTTTTCGATGCATCTGTCGAAGAAAACATGAACAATTTCACATCAGCGTCTGTAACAGCAGAGAGAACTAACAACATTGGTCTGATTGCTTGGGTTTTGGTTTGAGTTGCGTTCAGAAACCTCTGTTTCCATTCTTTCATTTTGAATTTCTTTGACTCTTAACCATCCTTCCTCTCTACGCATTCAGATGACTTGACTCCTCGGACCGTCCACTCAGGCAGTACGTCTACCTTCCTACATCACTTTCCTTTTACGAGAACCCACTCAACAAATCTGTTTGACAGATAATTAATTTCTGTGTAATAAAGAGAAAACCACAATCTATTGCCATCAGTAGAGCAGTTGTGTTTAGTTTTTTAAAATGTGTGTCATAGTTGTTCTCTCTTTGACCAGGTAATAAATGTTTTGTATGTATCTTGTGTGATTGCAGTTGATGACAGCCTCGGTTTCCTGCCGACGTTTGGGCCGTGTTTTGTCAATCTGTACGGGAGTCCCAGAGAGTTCACCGCCTTTAATGACCCACATGAAGCTCTAAACCTGGGAAAAGTAAGACTGCAGCCATTATTCTGCCTGCATGCATGAATGTTCACCCAGTACCAAAAAGACACCAGATGTGTTGCCACATGGTGAGAATTTATCAAACCTTCAGGCACATTGACCTGTTGGAGAGACGTTATAATGTTGAGTTAATATAAACTAATATTTTATCAGTTGGATGGATGGATGGATGGATAAATGAATAGATGGATGGATGAACAGATGAATAGATGAATGAACAGATGAATAGATGAATGAACAGATGGATGGATGAACAGATGGCTGGATGAACAGATGAATAGATGGGTGAACAGATGAATAGATGAATGAACAGATTGATGGATGGCTGGATGAACAGATGGATGGATGAATGAACAGAACAAATGGATGAACAGATGGATGGATGAATGAACAGATTGATGGATGTCAGAATCACGTTGCCTCCTCTGGGTAAAGTCGTATTTCTCTGGTCCGTCAGGGGGAAGGCGTGGCGTACCGCGGCAGAGTTTTACTTGAACTGAGCACCAAGCTGACGGAGAAGCCGGAGCACCGAGCGGAAGACGTCCCGTCGGACGACCTGCTGGTGGTGGAGGTGAGAGACGGCCTCCACCTCAGGGAACGCTGAACGTAGACGCCTGGACGCCATCTTTTCTCTCTCTGCCTTTCAGAAGTTCCTCAGGAAGAGGAAGTTTTCTCTGTTCGTGGCTTTTTACTCAGCCACGCTGCTGCAAGACGTCGACGACGCCATCCAGTTTGAGGTCAGCATCGGTAACTATGGTAACAAGTTCGACTACACCTGCCTCCCTCTGGCCTCCACCACACAGTTCAGCAGGGCCGTGTTTGACGGTAAGTTGGGTTGTTAGTAATGCAGGATCTCGTTATTTTGTTAAAGATAACCTCTTTATTGAGTCAATGCTCTAAGCTGATAGATCTGAAAAACATGAAAATAGTAAAAGGTGAATTTTTTTTTTCACATCCCTAAAGGAAAAATGTAAATCAAGAAAAGACTGGGAATTTCAACAGAGCCCTGAGGTTCTCCACAAATAAAGAGCCACACATTTTATGAATTAGCAAAGATCATTTAAAGTTAGAACTGGACTTTGTGAAATTATGAGAAAGTAAAACCCTGCCCCTAAACAAAAGTGGGCGGAGCCAAGAGACAAATAGAGATGAACAGAGGAGGAAAGCAGTACTGAATTACTACTGCTAATTTATCCACTTTAAGTCAATATACTTAGCAACTTTTCAGTCCTATAGTGATTTTTCAACAAAAAAGCGACTAGCATCAAATTTAGCAACGAAAAGCTGTAACGTTGTAAACAATATCATCAACTGCGGTAGCCATCGTTCAACTCAAGGAGGGCAGCTTTGAGACAGTTTTAGCCAAAATAGTGTCAAATGGTCAAAATCTGCACAGAAACTTAAAGGTAGCAGCCTTACAAACAAATTTAGGCAGTTTATCAGTGGGAAAAACAGTTGATTTGGGGGTTAGCTACACTTTAAGAGCTGCAAGTATAACACAAACACACAAGTTACAATTAAGTCAGCAGTTTTCTTCAGTTTCAAAAAGCTAAAACTAAACTATAACTCTTAAAAGAGCTTAATGCTGCACGTTGAAACCAAATTAAATTTTTGAAAACTTTGTTTTTTCCTCTGTCTTAGGTTGCCACTACTATTACCTCCCCTGGGGAAACATCAAGCCAGTGGTGGTTCTGTCATCAGAGTGGGAAGACATTCGCCCGAGGATCGAGGCCCTCAACATGCTGCTCGCCATCATAGACAGACTGGTTTGTGCTGCTGCTTCTGTAAATTAGCCTCTTTAAGAGATTTACGTAAACACCAATCAAATCAAATTCCATGTCCAGGAGACAAACCTCCAGCAGGTGCAGCTGGAGGTCAAGGCAGGGAGCGATATGGAGGACGTAGAGCTGCGAGTTGTAGAGCTGCTGGATCATCTAATCGCAGACTGCAGGTAAAGAATGGATCGTTTCACTGCTGGCTCCTGTATGTTTAAATCCTAAGGCGATCCTCGGTTCAATTCCCAGTTCAGGCCATGTCTTTCACTTCTTTATTGTTCTGATTTCTTGTCCATTTACTGTTAAATAAAAAACCACTAGAGCTAAAAAAGAGGGTCTATTCCATTCCTTTAGTGCCATGTGGATCTAATTGGCATCATACCTAAATTTACACCTGCAACAGGTGGAATGTAATCATTTACTTAACATTTTATTGACATCAAACACACAATAAAATGCTTTGTACAATACTGATGAAAATCTTTTTTTTTAAAGTTAAAAAATTAATTGTAATACTTCCTTCTCTTTTTTTTTACACTTAATTTCCCCCAAAAGTGGGTGGAGCCAAATACAAAAAGGGGCGTGGCTCCAATTGAAATACACTTTAATTGGTGTCAAATATATCAATTTCTCATTGCTTTATTATAATTTCATAAAGTAAATAAATAGGGTATCAAAAATCAAACTTAGAAATTTCCAAGTATTTTATAGCAAATTTATGAGCTTAATCTCAAACTTTCAAAGCTTTTCTAGCAAATTGTTGACTTTTTAACAACTGAAATTTCCAAGTTTTTTCTAGAAAATTTCTAGAAATTTTCTGAAATTAAACTAAAAATTTCTGGGAGGGTTTTCTAGCAAAACTTAGACTTTTGAAACAGAAATGTCCTTGTCTTTGCTGTACAATTCCAGAGATTTTTTGGCAGAAATGTACTCTTCCTTTTTGTTTTTCGATCGGCCCTAACTGTAGACAATCCTGGGCAGACGTTTCTAATATTTGCTTCTCTCTCCTTGTAGCGAGGAGCTGCCCGCTCTCGACCAGTGGCAGTGCGCCACTCCTCTCGACCGCTCGGTCAGGCACGTCCGAAGCCTCCACCTGCAGCAGATCACGGCGGCGGCACTGGCGCTGAAACATGGACCAGAAACCGAGCTTTCCTCAGTGCTGGAGCAGGCAGAGGACTGGGCCAACCGACTGAGGACGATCGCTGAGGAGGTGAGAGCTAATCCAGCTGACCAGGAGGTCGTTGGTCCAATTAAAAGGTTAAAGGTGAAAACCTGACAGTGAGTTTTGTGTCTCAGCCTCAGAACAGCCTTCCAGACATCGTGATCTGGATGCTGCAGGGCGACCGCCGGGTTGCGTATCACCGCATCCCGGCGCACACGGTCCTCTTCTCCCAGCAGTACTGCGGGAAACACTGCGGACAGCTGCAGAGCGTCTTTCTCAAGGTGCTTACACACACACACCTGCGTACACATACACACACACACACACACACACACACACACACACCTGCACACACACAGTTAATCACCAGAATAATTGATATAACACTTCCTGTTGCTCTAGAAATATCATTCATCTTTGCTTGTGGGCCACATTACTTTAATTATAAGGGCCATAAGTGGCCCGTGTACCACAGATTGGTCAGCCCCGCTCTTTGTGAATGACCTGGTGTGTCTCAGTACCCGCAGGGCAGCGGTGGAGAAGCCAAACTTCCGGGTCAGCTGAGGGTGAAGGTGTGGTTTGGACTAGCTGCTGATGCCAAACACTTCAACCAGTTTGCTGAAGGAAAACTGTCCGTGTTTGCTGAGACGGTAAGAGACAAGATGAGAACAGAACCGATTATTTTTACCGCGGATGGAGGAGAAAATGGCTGAAATCTTGACTCACTCCTTTGTTTCTTTATATTTCACTTTAATTCAACCAGACTTTAATGTTTCCAGATAGTTTTGATCAATAGTTCTCACTACCTGAGTGAAGCTGGTCCCCCCCCATGTCTACAAATCTAACAAACATTTGTGTTGCAAAAAAGTTTTGTTTGTCCCGTTATAATTTTAAAGATATTAAAAAAAACTTTCCTGGGATCATGAAAGGTCAATTATTCCCCTGTTCACGTTTATAAAATCAAACAAATCAACCCGGCTGCATTTGTGCTGCGTTTGTGCAGCAATTTTCTTTTGTTTGTGCTGCTTTTGTCGAAGATGTTAATGAAAGTTTAAAGGTCGAAAGGTCAGCCAACAGCACCACATCACCCAAATCTGACAAATAAAATTTGTAACAATTGGTGTCAATTGCCCTCCTACGTTTGTACTGCAAAAATTTCCTTTTGTGCTGCTATCGTTGTAAATATGGTAATAAAAAAGTTTCCAGAGGTGACCTGGAAACTTTTACAGAAGAAATCAAATTTGGTGTAAACAACTTAGCTAAGTTTGTGCAGCAGAAGCTTTTGTTTGTGCTGCTTTTGCTTTCACAATATTAATGAATGTTTAAAGGTGAAAAGGTCAACCAGCCCCGCCAGATTACCCATATCTAGCAAAATTGGTGTCTGACATTTTTGCTACGATTCTGCAGTTTTGTTTGTGCTGCTTTTGCTTTGAATATACTGATGATGACCTCTGGAAACTTTTTTAAAATGATAAAATATTTTGCTGCACAAACATTTGGCAGCCATTTTGTTAGATTTGAAAGTGGCGGTGGAGCGAGCGTCACTCAGGTGTTCTGCTTCACTCCATTAAAAATGCCGAGGGGACTGAAATCGCCGTGGAAACCTGTCTCGAATTATTTCCAGTACGAGAACCAGACCCGGCTGGCTCTGGTGGGAAACTGGGGGACGACGGGCCTGACCTACCCAAAGTTCAGCGACGTCACGGGGAGAGTGAAGCTGCCCAAAGAGAGCTTCAGGCCCTCACCTGGATGGGCCTGGGCTGGAGACTGGTTCATCAGCCCCGAGAGGACGTGAGTCCACGACGACCATCACACTGCAGAGCTTCAGGCTCAGTTCAAATTGTTTTTTTTTATTTTTGCATGGTTCTTCACACTACAAAGGTTATCATAGTCAACTAAAACTAACGAGAAAACACCAGAGTCGGTTTTTGTTCAGCAATAATTGAGTACATTTTTTTGAAAACAGCATCTTCTGTTGGGTTTTCATTACTCAACTGATGTAAACAGTCACATCACAACATTTTGACCTTTTTGAATTGTGCACCTAAAAATTAAACAAAGGATGAAAAACTAAAACTTCTACTACAACTAATAAAAGTAAACTAAAACAAAATAATATTGAACTAATAATAACTAATAAAACTAGCAAACACAAGAACAACTAATTAAAACCAATTGAACTAGACAAATAAAACTAACTATAGTGTAAAAACCCAAAATTTCAGTTGAAAACCCCCAGTTCAGTAAAAATTAAACTGCAGTTTAGTTTTTATACTAAACTATGGTGAAAACCCAAAATACTTTGCCTTTTTCCAAAATATTTAGGTTTTTCAGCTCAAAACCCCCAAATAGTTTGGTTTTTCACTATAGTTTAGTTTTATTTGTCAGAAAAAACAAACTATTTTGGTCTTTTCCCCAAATAATTGGGTTTTTCACTAGTTTTATATGTCTAGTTCAATTGAAAAACCCAACTATTTTGGGTTTTTCCCAAAATAATTGTGGAAAACCCAAAATAGTTGGTTTTTCAGGATAGTTTAGTTTAATTGGTCTAATTCTATTAAAAACCCAGTCATTTTGGATTTTTTCCAAAATAATTGGGTATTTCAGTTGAAAAACCCCAAATAATTTGGGTTTTCACCATAGTTTAGATTTATTTGTCTAGCTCAACTCAAACTTTTTTTAATTTTTCCCAAAGTAGTTGGGAAAAACTTTGGTCCAATGTAGTGCAAATTAAGTTAAAATATTTGAAATAAAACTTGTTTTTGTTTTTGGGCCTGATTTACCTTCCATAGACTTAATGTGAATATTATTACAGATAAATAGCCCTTTTGGGCAGATGATGCAGTCGTGTACCTTTGGTTTCCCCCCAGGCTGCTGTTTGACGTGGACGCCGGTCACATGACCTTCACAGAAGAGGTGTTTGAGAACCAGATGAGGTTACCAGGCGGACAGTGGATCGGCATGCCGGAGGGCTACACCGACGTGGTGCGTAGCTGGACGCGTTTCCCAACACGTCTCTGTTAGCAGAGACCAAACAATCTGCGTTCCTGTTCCAGAACGGGGAGAAAATGGTGCCGAAGGACGAGGTGGAGTGTCCTCCTGGGTGGGCATGGGACGAGGTGGAGTGGAGCGAAGATCTCAACAGAGCTGTTGATGATCAAGGTGCTGAGAAAGTAAAACATCCACCAACAAGCAGAGATAGAAGCTGATCTTTAGCTTTGATAATGGGTTTGTTTTTAATTTCAGGCTGGGAGTACGGCATCACCATTCCTCCGGACCGCCGACCAAAGTCTTGGGTTCCTGCAGAGAAGATGTACCACACCAACCGGAGGAGGCGATGGATCCGGATGAGACGGAGAGACCAGCAGAAGATGGAGGCTCTCAGGAAGGTGACTGGTTTCTAAATTATAAAGATAAACAGATTTAATCACCTCTAAATGACGTCATGTGACACTTTTCCATGATTTCAGCACGCTGTAGTTTTTATTAAGATCCTAAAATTAAATTTATTTCAATTGGAAGTGGAGCTAGTACTTTTTGAAATACATATTAAGAGAATATTAACTTAAAACAAGCTCCTATATCGTGCTGAAAAGTTACTTGTATGCTGATCTTGTCTTTTCTCATGAAATATTGAAATATTTGCAAGTGAAACTGAACCAAATTTTCTTAGAGGATTTTGTTCTTGTATCGAATATTATCTGGTGTATGGATAATTAACAACAAAAAATATATTAATTACATAACATTGTTTTTAAATGTAATGTAAATGTATTTGTAGTGTTATCTGGTGAATGGATAATTAACAAACATTAATTTATAAAATTCATTATGTAACCTTGTTTTCTAATATTTTTCTTTAATATATTTATTTAACTCTTGTAATATGTTGAATAAATCTGGCAAATGGATAAATAGGAAAAGAATTTGATGCATAATGTTAATTACGTAGTAATCTGTTTTAATATATTTATTTAACTAAATAGTTATTTTTATTTGCAGTGTTTTGTGGCAACAAGACAATCAACTAAAAAATTTTAATTTATTTGGCCTTTTTCTTGTTAATTCAAAATATTGATGATATAACAACCTTGTTTCTTTTAAAGTATTTTTTAATATGCTGAAGTCATAGTTTTAATAACTTCAGTTATTTGTAGTGTTATCTGGTGAATAGATTAACTAAAAAATGAATTGATAATATTAGTAATTAACATATTTTTAAAAATTTAAAATATTTAATTAAATGTAATATGTTGAATAAAGAAAGGTACCAAAACGTATAAAAGTAATATAAAGTTAAAAAGTAATTGATTTAAATGAAAGTATGAATAAATAAATAAACAACAATTATCCGCTTTATCTGGTGCAGTTTGTGATTTTCTAGCTGTAATTATCCCTTTTGACCACCAGATGGGGCTCTAGTTGCACAAATAATGAAAAATACAATGTAGAAGAAGCGTCACCTTTGCCCTTATTTCTGTTTTATCCCGTTTTTTTCTGCGGAGAAAAACAAAGTTGAAGAAAATGTTTAGGGAAAATCTGCTCCTTTCTTTTAACTTCCCACAGCAGCGACCGGATGATTCAGACAGGGAGGGCTGGGAATATGCCTCGCTGTTCGGCTGGAACTTCCACCTGAAGCCCAGGAAGACGGACAGCTTCAGGAGGCGCAGGTGGCGCTGCCGCATGGAGCCGCTGGAGAAGACCGGACCGGCCGCCATCTTTGCTCTGGAATGTTCTCTGGTGAGCAGCATTAGCTTCCCGAGCCCCGTTGAAAACACACAAAAAATGGTATAAAATAAGTACAGAAGCACTGAATTTTATATTTCCCCCTCACTTTTGTATGCTTTAAAATAATTATCAAATTAATTTAGCATAAATGCTGCTGCATATCTTCAGATTTATGACTTTAATTAATCTGTGGTGGTTGAATATACTATCACAGGATGTCCAAACTGCGGCCTTCAGAACAATTCTGGGTTTTAGTTTTATTCAGATTTCCACTTTTGTCTCATCAGTCCACAGCTAAATATTTTTAGCTTTTATTAGTTATTCTGTATCTTTACAGCTAGCTAAAATTAGCTATTCCTAAATTAGCTAATGTTATGTTTTAGCTAGTACAATTTAAAAAGTAAGGAGAACTTGAAACCATAGCTTTGCAACAATTTAAAAAGGAAGCCAGAAATATTATTTTGCTTTATTTTAATTGGATAAAATCCTTTTATTGTTGCTTAACTGCTGGTAGTTGCTAAGTGCTAGCATGCTGCTGATTATGAATCAACCACAAAGCATTTTTCTACCAGATATAAGTTTAACTTACAAAACAAATCTGGAGTGATTCCAGCTGATCTAATTAAAAATAAAACATTTTACATTTTCCTTCTCACTTTTATTCACTATTAAGTAATTATTACATTCATTTAGCATAAATGTTGCCTCATAAATTCTGATTTTAGTTCAGCTCAGGTAATATATGACTTTATACATTTTTGGTACATAAACATCTTAATGTACCAAAAGTTTTTGGTACATATTCAAAAATTTTACTTGAATATGTGCCAGACAAAATTTTTCTCCATGAGAAATTATGTAATATTTTTATGTTAATCCCATTAAATTCTCCTTATGTTTTTTGCAGCAGTGATTTCTTCTGAAACTTTCCCATTTTTGAAAAAAAAAAGTTTATGAATTACTTTTCTGCACACACCAAGGTTGTGAAATAAAATATCTAGGCTCTACAGTTAAATCACATGGTTAATCTTTTAAAAAATATAATAAATATTTTGAGGACAGTCAAAATTTATCCATAATTAAAGCACAGTTTTTATTGTTTTGATTTCTTTTTGGAGTTACCAGGATCTGCCAAACATCTAACATCTTGCAATCTGTAGTTTTTACATTTCTTTACGCTTTATTTTTCTTCCACAGAGCAGCATAGAGGACAAACATGACGACAAGTCGGTCACCACCACTTTTGGAGTCAACAGACCAACCATTTCCTGTTTCTTTGACCGTAGGGCAACACCCACACTTCTTTGTTTTTATGCTTATCTTCTTTTTCTGGTTCCGATTCCTAATTGTCATGGAGTTTTTTGGAGCTGAAGCTGCTTTTTCTTGCAGGCGGGACCCGCTACCACCTGCGCTGCTACATGTATCAAGCCAGAGACCTGCTGCCAATGGACAAAGACAGTTTCTCAGGTACAGCGAATCTCGACATGTGCTGGTATTCTGGCGCCCTCTGGTTGCCAACTGGTGAATCCAACATTTTTTGGATCGTTGTCAAAAATAGCAAAATTTATCTGGGTATTGGCAAATGATCAGTTGTAGTTTGCACACAATTTAGAAATTCTGAAATTATCAGAATTTTGTTTTTGTTTCTATTACATATTTATTTATTTAGCTGTAAATAAAAATTAGAGAAAAATCTTAGTTATGAATGTTTTTTTATTTGGTTACAAATGTTGACATTAAGATGACTTCAAAATAACAACATAACTCAATACTTCAGAACTGTTTCTTATTCACATATATAGATATTTATCTGTATTTACTGAAGCAAATCTCTTGTCTGGTGATACATTTTAATAAAGTATCATTTCTTTTTAGAAAATAAAATAAAACCATTTTTAGACAAAAAAGTATGAAAAGATACTTATACAGAGCTATTCAATACATCAGAATATTTATCTTAATCTCCAAGTGATTCACATTATATGGATTAATTATACACAAACTGCTGTTTTCCAGCCTTTGTTTCTGTTAAGACGATTCTCTGTTGATGAAAACATGACATTTAAAATGAGAAAATTACTTCAGACCAATAAAAAAAAACATTTTATAATACAGAAATGTGGGTTTAATGCAACAAAGAATTCTAATTTAATGTTCAAATTAGAATGCATATCATATTTGTTCAGGTTATCTTTAGTATTTCAGTGCAACAAAACAAACTCCCTGAGGGTTCAAATACTTTTTACGTCACATCTTTTACATCTGGAAAAACCATTTCTGTGCAGAGAAATATCAGCGGATAATGTTTTAAAAAGAAGATTCAAGGCTAGCAGTTAGCTAACCATTGGTCTAAGCTAGCTAAAAATTGATCATTTTAGCTAGCTTGGAGGTACCTAAAATGAGCTAGCTCCTTCTTTTTCAGAAATGTTTATACAGATGTAACAGAGCAGAAATCTTTCAAATATTTGCAATTTTGTCTCATAAATCCACAGAATATTTTTGGACTATTTTTTACAGAATATGTTTACCTAGCTAGAATAACTAGCTTCAGAGCTAGCTAAAATTAGCCAGCTCTAAGCTAGCTAATGTTATGCCTTAGCTGGTAAAAATGAGGAAAACCAGAAAAATTTAAGTTGTAACAATAAAAAAAGCCAAATATATAATTTAGCTTCATTTTTATTGGATAAAATCCTTTTATTTTTGTTTAGCTGTTTGTATTTGCAAAGCGCTAGCATTTTGCTAATTATGACCATTTAGCCTTTTCTTACCAGATGTGAGTTTTTAACTTACAAAAAAAAATACCTTAGTAATTCCAGCTGACCTATTTAATAATTAAAAATAAAAAAAATCTAACAGATTAAGTGTAGTAAAAAGTCAAAATGAGACGGGAGCCAAAAAACCTGGGAAACAAGCAGCTTTAAAAGTGTTGATTTAATTATGAAACCGCTCTGATTGTAATTAGAAGGAGGAGAAGAAATATTTTTCTTTGATTTAAAACGAGGTCATGGAAACTGCAGCTACTGTGTGCGTTAATCAGAAAGCCAGCAGAGACTCACATGCTAAAACTTTTATAAACAAAAGAGAGAGAGATGATTGATGGGAGGCTGCTTGAAAAACGGGGCCAACAAACAGGATTCTGTCAGCAAACTGATGATGAATCGCTATCTTTACTCAGTCGGCTCATTCACACTCATGAACAGTTAATGGGTGAGTAAAACTGATGGATGAGCTTCACTTGTGTTTTCATCTGGTGCGACATGACATTTTGATTGAAGATGATTAAAGACTCGGTCTGCTATCAAACACTAAGGCTTTTCTGGTTTTCCTTTCGATTTCATGTGGTCACCTTTCATCTTTTGTTTTCCTGTCTTTTTTCTCTTCCACTCCGTTTTCATCCATCATTTCCTGACCTTTTTTCCTCTTAAATCTTTTTGTCTTTGCTTGCTTTGAGGCAAGAAGAATCATGGGAGTTAATATAATCCTGCTCCATAATTACTAAGCTGATGCGAAACATTAAAAGTTCAAATTATATGGAAGGATCTCTAAAAGTCATCACATTCCTGTAATAAAAATAGAAACTTGATGATATGAGAGCAATAATTAACTTAAATGAAGACTAAATGTTTTGTAACTCATTAATTCAAGGAGTTATTGTAGATTGTCACGGCTGCTGGGAGGAAAGATCTCCTGTAGCAGTCTGTACCGCACTGAATTCGAAGAGGCCTCTGACTGAAGACACTTTGTTTCTCTAAGGCAACTTCACCTACAATATGGCTTCATTCACACCGCTGGTCTTGATGCTCAGCTCCAATTTTTTTTTTGCTGAAATATGATCTTGTGTGTTTATTCTACAAATTAAAAAGCGACCGCAGAAGAAGAACGTAGAGTTGTTTACAGAAGTAATAAAGGACGCCACCATCTTTTTGACTTTAACGTTGTTGAGCGATGGGAGCCGATTAAAAAAAGCGAAGGAAGCTAAATAAAAAAGTAGAGCTATTAGCTTATTTGCGTCAGTTATTGTTTACCTCCAGGTTTCCCACATCTGGCTTCTTCTGGCGCAGAATTACGACGCAAATTTTACATCTAGACTCTAACATCAGAACAGTTAAAGACAGACTTACAGTAAACCAGCTCCCACCAGTTTCACCACCTCTTCAACAAATCTGTTCCCGACAGACATTCATTAAAAAAAAACATTAATTATGTAAAAGTCGGATAAGAAGCAACATAATCACTTCTTCCACAGAGGATTTGAAAAAGATGGGATTCGTATCTGATTAGGTCCACATAATGGAATTAGCACAGATCTGATCAGATGATTTTTATTTTAATTATTTTAAGCCAAAAAAACAAAAATGAACCGGTAAAAAAATTCAGATGTGTCACATTTAGCCTAGGATGTGGTACAAAACAGTGTCATAATGCAATATGATACATTACATGATATAATAACATACAATGCAATTTGATTCTATATTTGATTATATATAGAGTAAGATTATACAGTAAAGTATAAAACCTTCTGATGCGTTACTGTACATTAAAGTGCAATATGACACAATGCAACGTAATACTACACGATACGATGCAGTTTTGGGATGTCCAAAGTGCGGTTCGGGGGCCATTTGTGGCCCTAGGAATGATTGTTGGTCACAATTCAAGATTAATTTGGTTTGCAAGTTCAGGCAGATTAATGCAGATAAACTTAAAAACCATGTGTGGATTTAACATTTAAGATGCAACACAAAGCATTCATGCAGGATTTTACTTTTGATTTAATTTAATTTATTAGTAATGGAGACCAAATGCAAACTCTGAAAATAATAAAGGCAGAGTGAGCAAAATCCTTGTTATTGTTGCTGAAAAGAAACAAAACAAATTAGAATGTAAATTTCAGGATCTGGTTTTCTACCTTTTTTTTAATCTACAGTGATTCACGCATTGCTTGTTTACAGAAATCTGACTTTATTAAAATATTCTGTGTTTAGTTTATTGTTTATAAAAATACGAAATGTTTGTGGTCCGTGAAGCACTTTCAACTTGACATTTTTTAGTTTGGACACCAAATCAGCTCTATTTTTGTGTGTGTGTGTGTGTGTGTGTGTGTGTGTGTGTGTGTGTGTGTGTGTGAGAACCTCCATGGAAAGATTTTCCATTTTAAACACACAGACTTTGTTTCAGTGTTTATGTTTATTAATTCTCTATTTCCAAACATGTATCCCTCTTTTAGAAACATGTTTAGTCTGCCATATTAAGCCAACACAGTGTTTTAATCATTTCTTTCACTTTAACTCTCATTTTCTCCTCCTTATCTTTCCTCCCATCTGTATTTGCAGTTTTTTTCCGTCTTCATTGTGTTTATGGACGTTTCTTCCATCTTTACTTCCCCTTTACTCACTTAAACAAAAATTTAGATGACCCCTCTGGGCTGTTTGCTTTCATATGGGCTAATGGGAACGGACGCTAATTGAATGGGTCACTGTGTGTGTGTGTGTGTGTGTGTGTGTGTGTGTGTGTGTGCGTGTGTGTGTGTGTGTCTGTCAGGGTTAATTGAGGACTGGTGGGAAAATGCATCTTAGCTTCTGTTTACTCTGATGCTAACGGCTCCACAGAGACTTGTTACTCAGCCTAAAACAACAAACTCCCCGGTCCGTCTAACTGTACGTACATGTGGATTTCTTCAATGCATGTGCCACACACACACTGCTCCCAGTGTGTGTGTTTAACGCTGAGGGGATGACTGTGATCTGGAATAACAAACTACTCGGAGCCGCGTTCCCAGCGGTCTGTCCCCAATCCGACATTCCCAAACGCCAGGACAGTTTGAGATGTTGCGACGCTACTGAGAACCTTCCCTGAAACGTGTTCACAATGCAATAAGGACTTCCATAACATCGCAGTGAAGTTTGGCTGTGACCTTATGAAATATTAAAGGTGACCTATTGTTCTTCCTTGAACAGGTTAGGAGAGGTTCAATGTTCAATAATCCTTCTTGGGTAATGAGGTTTTAGTCTGATCAGTTCTTCCTGTTTTCAGCTCCATTCAGGATGAGATGCTTTAGGACGCTGTCACTTTAAATCCGGATAAGCTGCTGTTGGCCACGCCCCCTCCACGTGAAAATGGCTCCAAACAAATTGAATAAAATGAAATATACTTTATTGATCCTCAAGAAGAAAATGGTAATGTGTTGACAAGCTACTCCATCCAAGATGTTAAATACTAGCAGCTACAACCAAAAAGATCTAAAGTCAATAATAAAATATACATACATCGATGTGACTTTATAAGTAATTTAAATGACCTAAATATAAAATAAATAATATGTACCTGGAAATATGTTGGTCTATAAATAAATCTGTAAAAGAGTCCCAGAGATCTGCAATTATACAGCCGTACATCTTTGAAAAGCAGAAGTGGAGCCTCCTGCACAACCAGAGTAAGGTAAAGTATGATAGTTTTATTTATGTAGCACATTTTCAGCAACAAGGCATTTCAAACAAAACAAAACAAAAAAAAACTGAAGAAAAGCAAAAGAAAAACAAACCAACACCAAAAGTACTTCACAATTATAACCTTATAGGAGTTTCTCTAAGGGATAAGAATAAGTGATCCAAAATTATAAACTAATTGGATTTTCTCCAACCAACAGGAATGCAGGAGGCTCCACTTCTGCTTTTCAAAGTCGTACAGCTATATAATTGTGCATCTTTGGGACTCGTTTATAGATTTAAGAGGTTTCTGGATGGTCAGTCAACAACAAAACATGCAGCAGTAAAACCAGCTGACCAAATGTGCTGGAGTTCCACTGGGGTTTCTAGGTGATGGACAGGCTTGCCTGATGTTGCTAGGTAACGGCGCAGTGCGACTCAAGAATAGGGAAGTTTGTGAAACGGCTCCTTTTCCAGACACCAAAAGAGCTTTAACTTTTTCCTAAAAATATGGTTTGGTGTTTTTTTTAAAGTGCTTTGGTTGTTTTTAGAAGCAGCTTGGACCCAAATGGAAGTACAAAAATGTACTTCCAAAGTTATTTGGAAGTACAAAAATGTACTTCCATTTGAGATCACTTTAAAAAACAATGGAATAATATAATTTACGGGCATTATTCCAACATATCTGCCTCCGTTGAGTGAAATATTGGGTGAATTGAATGTTTCTGTCACTCTAGACCCCTACGCCATCGTGTCGTTCCTCCATCAGTCCCAGAGGACGGTGACTGTCCGCAACACCCTCAACCCCACCTGGGATCAGACGCTCATCTTCTACGAGGTGGAGATTTTCGGAGACCCCGATGCGACGGCGGCCTGTCCCCCCAACATTGTGGTGGAGCTTTATGATGAGGACTCATACGTGAGCGTCTGGTGCCTCCGTTTTAGCGCCTTGACGTTGTTTGTCGATGAACTCTGAACGTCTCTGTTGTTCTGTGATCGATCAGGGAGCGGATGAGTTCATGGGTCGCTGCGTATGCCAGCCGTCCCTCGCTCCATCGCCTCGACTCGCCTGGTTCCCGATTCGCCGAGGGAGTTCGGGCGCCGGCGAGCTGCTGGCCGCCTTCGAGCTCACACGTAGAGAAAAGGTCAAAGGTTTCCCCATCGCCACCATCACCACTTTTCTTTTATTCACTCTGTTTTACTCTATGTACGTCTAAGCTTCCTATTCAAATCCCCTGACTAAACTGTAAGTTTTACCAAAGATGGGAAATTAGGGTTGTTGTATTTGGACATGTATACATTGTGTATCACAAAGAGGGTGTGAAACATCTTTGTCTCTTGCTGGTTGAGTACATTTATTTACTTACTTATTAGGATTTCTATTAGTGGTCACTAATCTTCCTGTGGGCTAATTACAAAATTATTCAGTGTACCAAAAAACTAAAAAGAAAATAATAAGAATTACTAATTACTTTTTTTTATTAGAGGATTCATAGAAAAGAAGTTACTGAAACATTTTTTGCACTTTTTTTTTTTACACAGACAGTATTTCTCTCAATGAGGCAAACTGCGTTGATCTTTCACAGTTAACAATTAAAAAGCGTAAAATAATGAAAAACTGAGACAAGTAATTCATATTTGGCATCTAGTTCATCAACGAATGTTTGTATTAGAACAAAAATTATCAATATTGATCTGAGGTTCCTCAAGGCTTTGTTCTCTGCCCCTTTTATTAAACCCCTACTGCTCCCCCTAGCTGAGATTATATGCAATTACAACAGAATCCTTAAAATTGCAACATTAGAGATCAGCGTTCATCTAGTTTCTATGTGAATAACAACTGAAGCCTACAGAAACTTTGGTCTAACTATGGACTAAAATCAGACTTTTCCCATTTATCCCATTTTTCTAATTTATCCTCTCATTTCGTTTCCACAGCCAGCAGTTCACCACCTTCCAGGACTTGAGGTCAGTTCATCTTCACCCTCATAATCCCTAAAACAAAACTGCCATGAAGTTACTCCACTGTAGTTAAATATTTGCCATTTTTCTTTTAAGTTTCTACATTATAATCCAACATTTTCCTGAACACAGGGAGATGTCGTCAGTTCAACCCACGTACTGGACGAGGTAAAGCCACACAGTAAATCAGACGATACAATTTGCTCAGAAGACTTTAAATAACAGAAGAGAATAGTCCTGGACTTAAAAGACTGGATTTTAAGTCCAGTCTTAAAAGACAACTTTCAAGACATCTTTAAAAAGTCTTAAAAGTCCGTAATTTTTTTAAAGGCCTTAAAATGTCTTAAATTCACTAAAAAAATAGTAAGTTGGCCTTAAAAACAACAAAACTTTTTTGTGGCAGGAATATTTACCGCTACCTACCTCTTAATATACCCTTCTTAGCTAGCTAACTTGTTAGCATCTATTGTGAGTAAAGTGTAAATTTATCCTGTTGGCTGGATGAGGTTTATCTTTGCCACTGGTTATTTCTGCTGTCAACCAAACGATGCTACATTCCTTCTGTGCCAGAAAGCTTGATACTACTACTATATAAAAGATGCAAATGTCTTTTGTACATTTCTGTGGCGATACCAGTCTTAAAGTCTTAAAAAGGCTTACATTCATGTAAAATGAAGGCTTTAAAATGTCTTAATTTCAGTAAAAATGTAAGTTGGCCTGAAAAAAGTAAATCACAGGTCTTAAATTCTGTTGTTTAGTCTTTTATATGTTGTTTTTTTGTGAGACATTTCTGTCAGGCAAACTTTTGAGTCACTTGCAAACATAATAATTGTGATCTGTAACTCACGACATTTGTGGCTACCGCTAACTAGCTGCTAATATATGGTGATTAGCTTGCTAGTTAGCTTTTTTGCATCTGTCGTGGCTAAAATAAAAATTGTCCAGTGTTGTTAAGGGTTAATGTTGTTAATAAAAAGGTCTTAAACTGTATTATTTTTTGTTGGTGAACCCTGCAGTGACCCTGTAGTCAAGAATAGATAAACAAACTACTTGATAATGAAAAATTAAGTTAACGCCCTCTTCATTTAACCATCTCATCTGGAACATTGTGATTGAAGAAGAAACAATCATCTTGACTTATTTGTGTATTAAATTTGTTTCTTTATATATATATTTTTTTTTTCTTTATTTTTCTTCACTTTTGATCCCTCAGTTGATGTTTCCAGGATTCCTGTCTGAAAACCTGCAGCAATGGGTATAATTTTAAAATGCATGCATGAAGCATCAAACCCATCATTGTGCTTTTTGTCTTTAAATCTGCAGATAACCCAGCTGTAAAGGCAGCCATGCTAGCTTGCTCTTTGTTCTCTGTTAACTTGTGTTTTTCTTTTACTAATTTGTTTTGCTGCTCCATATATTTACAGTGGCAAATGGAAGCCTAAAGAATTTGCTTTATTATTCATTCAGGACAAAATGTGTGAATTCTTGTTAATAATTTTTCTGAAAATGTGATTATGTTTCATATTTTTAAATTAACCCAAAATTAACACATATTACAGGTTGTCTTTAGCCTTCCACAGACCATTTTAATAGATATTTTGAGAGATTTATTTGAAAAGAAATAGATTTTTTTTTATTAAAATGTCTACCATGAGCGTTGGTAACCTAACGTTTTCCATGCTTCAGCTAAACTTTGTCATTTCATGTTAGTAATGAAAAATCCCAGCAGTATTTGCATCATTGTAAGCAGCATACCTGCTGTGTGACGTACCTCAGGGTTCTGTCTCTGACCCACTGCTGTTCTCTGTTCCCGCTGGCAGCCAGACGAGTCGGACCTTCCCTATCCGCCCCCCCAGAGAGAACCCAATGTCTTCATGGTTCCCCAGGGGATCAAACCCGTTCTGCAAAGAACAGCCATCGAGGTACAACAACACAAATCAATTAGCAAAATGTTTTTATTTTGTTTACAAAGCTAATGTTTTTAGTTGTAGACAGATGCTTATTTTTGTTGTTGAAGTATTAGCAAGAATAAGCAATTTAGAGATTATGCATTATGTGGGGCCATGTGGAATAACATTTAGCAATCAATATCTTAACTGAGGATAGGGATAGGGATAAATTGTTAGAAAGAGATCAGCATCAAGTTTACAGCTAATCAGTCAAGACTAGCTCGGTTAGCTTAGCCAAGCTAGTCTTGGTTTAGCTAACAGCTAAATAGTGTCAAGGTTACAGCTAATCTGATTTAAGCCAACTGCTTCTTAGAGTCAGGCTAACAGCTACTGACAGTCAAGCTAACTGCTATATAGTATTAAGTTTACACTTACTCAAAGCTAACTGCTAAGTGGAGTCAAGCTAACAACTTCTGACAGTCAAGCTAACTGCTATATAGTGTTTACAGTTACTCAAAGCTAACTACTACTTGGAGTCAAGCTAGCTGCTAAATAGTGTTAAGGTTACAGCAACTTAGAGTTAAGCTAAACACTACTTAGTGTCAGGCTAAGTGCTAAACATCGTCATGGTTCCAGTTGCTCAGTTTACTGCTACTTGAAGTCAAGCTAACTGCTACTTACAGTGAAGCTATTAACTAAATAGCACCAAGGTTATAGCTTATCAAAGTTAAGATAACTGCTATTTGGAATCAGGCTAACAGCTGCTGACAGTCAAGCTAATGGCTAAATAGTGTCCAGGTTACAGTTAATCAAGTAATCAAACTACTAGTTCTAGATAACAAGACAATTTTAACAAGACAATTTCCCCATGTTGTAAGTGAAATAATCTGCCAATAGAACTAGTACATTTTGATCAAAATTAAGGAATTATTTAGTTAAAACAAGTCCCCATATCTTGCTGGTAAGTCACTTTTAAGTAAGTTTTGTCTTTTTCCAAGTGTAATAATATATTTGTGCTAGAAACAAGATTTGGTGTTTTGTTTCTAAAGTCTCCACTACTTCTCTAATTACCTAATAGCGTTGGATTATGTAGATACTTGTCTGTGTAAAAATATAAACGCTTCCTTCTCTTCCTGCGTCTCTGCGTCAGATCTTAGCGTGGGGCGTTCGAAACCTGAAGAGCTTCCAGCTGTCCAGCGTTACGTCTCCCAGCCTGCAGGTGGAATGTGGAGGCAGCGCGGTGCAGAGCTGCGTCATCCGCAGCGTGAAGAAGAAGCCAAACTTTGACGTCAACACGCTCATCCTTGATGTGGTGAGAGCACGGGGACAGAGCTAACCATACACAAACACAGAGTGTAATCAGAGCCCAGGCCCACTGCTTTCATGGCTAATGAGACCTCTGCTGTGATGTGGTTCGCTCCAGTCATTTATCTTCATCAGCTAAGCCACAATAATGGCACCACAGGGAAGGACGCTAGGCTTCCCTCCCTTTTTCCATGGAAAGTTCAGATGTTTTAGTAGAAAAGTAAAAGCGGCAGCCTGAGATGTTTCCAGCTCTGCTTTAACTTCATGAGGCTTCTGCAGATGCAGAGTGGAGGACGTTCCAGTGGCCACCAGCATGTACGCTAGATTAATATACAACATAAATGCAGGCCGCAGATTCTACTGGAAGCGCAGATACTTGCCAGATGGTTTGAAACTGGATGCAGATGAAAAATAAACTCTGAATTCTTGTGATAAAACAGACTTCAGTCTCAAATTATGAATGTTTTTGGATTTTGTTTTGTAAAAAAAAAAAAAAAAAGAATGTTTCATCTTCACTGATTTGACCGATGAACGAAAGAAGCAAAGAAACAAAAAGAAAAATAGTCAGTAACTTGTTCTTGTTTCTACATAAACAAAAGACAAATTCAAGAGTTTGAAGCAGGAATAAAATTAAATAAAAATAAATGTTAGTCGAAGTAGGGCTGGTTTCACTCTGGATTCACATTCACATTCAGTTAATGTTGAACATTTACATTAATTTTTATTTTAATAAACTTTATTCAGCCGAACGTGTCCATGACACCACATTTTTACAAGCCAGCTCTGTGGTACTGTAAAGCCGTGACAGTTTGCGCCATCTGATGATAAAGTTTTTTAATGAAAGTTACATTTGTTATGGAGAAATGGGCATAATTATTTACTCACAGGATATTTAAAGAACTTTGCACAATTAAAATAAGTCAAAAAAATCCAGACAGAGATTTGAAACTTAGGGTTTAATATTAATGCTAATAAAAGGAGACAACAGCAGAAACTTTGAATACACACATTTATAATTTCTGGAATTTCTAGACTGATTCATTTTGTTTTTAGCCAGAAAATCAGCAAATAACATAATTACTGTGGACAAATCTAATAAATAGATAATCTGTGAGAGGTGTGTCTGCTGTGGTTAATACAGGTAAACAAACACTTCAATTCCAGATTTTAAAGAGAATTTCAGATTAGGATTGAGATGTACAAACACCTAATTATTTTTCCATTTTATGTTTTTAATTTTATTTATAAACATTTCTTTTTTTACATTTTGGAAATATAAAAATAACTTCCCATGTTTCCATCAGTTTTCTGGTTATTTTCCTTTAGTGATGGTTTGATTCAAGTTAAAACTCCAAATGTTGTTATTTTAACCTTTAAAATGTTTGAATCGAAGTGCCTCAGATATACGGAGAGAAAGTTTTTAAAATTATTCATGCATAAATTTAGTGACGATAATATCAGATGGAAAGTGTTAATAAATGATTAAACTTATAAAAATAAAACTTTAATCAGCTAAAGTCCAACTTCCTATGTTCTGTTTCTTTGTGTAAAATGAGGATTCAGATTTCTCAAAATTGAAAAATATTCTGATATTTTCTGTAAATTTCATTATCACATAGCTCATCATTCACTCACATATTAAGATGTAGTTTTTTATGAATTTCCAACATTATGGAAAGATAGCAAACTAAAACTCTGCAGAAACGAAGGAATAATAATAAATTGAATTAATAGTGACAAATGTGCTTCAATAATTTAGTAAAACATCAACAAAACTTAAATCTGGCCTCCAGATTTAATCCCTACTTTCTCCTCACTCAGAGACTTTGTTCCAAAATGTTCTTAAGAGTTTAACAATATCAGAGTCTAAAGTTGATCCCCTCTGTGTTTTATTATGACAGCTTAAACTCGGGTATGGAAATTATCACATATTCTTTCCCCCTCAGCCTCAGCAGACGCAGCTCACGCTGTTTAATGTTAACAAGATTAAGGCCCTGCGTTTGACCACCGGCGTATGACAGCCTGAACCGGACAGTGGAAACATGCACACATTTTTCTGCCTTAAATTCAGCCCCAGAACTCGGTCCAAGCATTCACTGTTAACAATATTAGGGTTTAAAGTTGACTGCATAAGTGCTTTCTTATGCCACAGGGGCAGAGCAAAACGCCACATGCATATTTTCCTTAAATGCGACTCTTTGAAGAGTCAGACCACATCTCTAACTCTTTCAATTTAATGTGTTTCTTTAGCATCAGTGGACCTACTTAGGCCTCTTCAAAGCCAGAGAAGGTCAAAAGAATTACATTAACTGACTCATTTTTTTTAGGTATTTACTTAAAATGTTGCCCCTGAGGCTTTTTAAAGGAGTAACTTCTACAGGGAAGATTGTCAGACATCTACACTGCAAAAACACAAAAATCTTACCAAGTATTTTGGTTTAGTTTCTAGACAAATGTCTGGACAAATATCTTGAAATAAGACAAAACTAGCTTACCAGAGAGACAGAGGGCTTGTTTTAAGTCAGTCACTTCCTAATATTGATGAAAAACTACAAATTTCATTGGCAAATTTCACTTTTTCATCAATAATAAGGGATTATTGACTTAAAAAAATATCCTATGTCTTGCTGAAAAGTTGTAAGTTAGTTTTGTGTTATTTTAAGTGGAGTAAGATATTTACACTAGAATATAAACCTAAAAATACTTGGTAAGATTTTGTGTTTTTACAGTGTAACACATGCAAGTACAACACAGGCTGCACACAATCAGCTGCAAAGTTGGCAAACTGGCCCTCGAAACTGAAATACTTCATAAAGTACCAATTTAGCGGCGCTAACATTCAGTCTACAGTTTTTTGTTTTTATTCTCGATGTTTATTTTGAGATTATTCATAAATAATTGTCTGATCACTGCAGTAATTGATTAGCTGATTTAAACATCTGCTCTACTGATGATCTCAGAAAGGTGGTGTGTAGGTCACTTTTTCTTTTATTTTTCAACTGAAGTACATTGAATTCCACAGCACATCCACATGTTAAGTTGTCAAAGTCAAGCTAGCATGGCTGACCTACTTCCCTCTCCCTCCCCATTTTTTATTAACACTTTCCTGACCTTATCTAGTTGTCGAGAGCACACATTTTCAGTTTGAAAGCATAATTTCATCTCTTTGTTCTCAAAATGTCTGCTCTCTTCCAAATATTCTTCGTGCTCTCTCAAATTTTTGTGTTTGCGCTCAGATTTTCTCCTCTGCTCACTTACAAATTCCTCTCTATCGAAACTAAAATCTTCTAGTGGGTCGCTACTATCAATTTAAACCCCTGTAGCAAACATTGTTTCCCTGACGTTGCTAATTACTATAAAATCAGCTTTATGCTGATGATATCGTGTTTTGTTTCTAACTTATCTTTTTAATTATAATGCAGACATTTAAAGTCTCTTCTTGGTTCCTTGTCAACAGAGACTTCCCCGTGAGGAGCTCTACATGCCACCCATCATAATCAAAGTCATTGACAACCGTCAGTTTGGGAGGAAGCCGGTGGTCGGTCAGTGCACCATCCGATCGCTTGAGGAGTACCGACGCACACAAGAGGAGGAGCGAGCAGAGGAAGAGGAGGAGGAAGGGGACGGATGGAGACGTAAGAGAAAAACTTCCTTATGGTCAAATACGAACATCAGATCTGTGATAAAATGTCCCCAATTTGTGTTTCTGTATCAAGGCGAGACGCCAACGTTGACCTCTGGGGAAGTCTTTGTTGACATTGATGATCAGGAGCCGCTTGTTCCTGACCAGGTAAATCCAACCTGCTAACAAGCTGAAATCATCACTAAAAAAGCCTTTACTCATCATTTAGCTGCACTTTTCTTCAACAAATACAACAAATTTACAATATCAATCAAATTAATAACTTCTCTAAGGGTCATGCCTTGTTGAAAATTGTCCTTTTTAGAGTTTCTATCACAATTTTTCCACTTCCATCAGTTAAAAAAAAATAAAATAAATTTAATTGTGGAAAAACAGACACCAGGACATATTGGAGATTTTTATAAGGAACATTAAAAATGTGTTGGATGTTTGGAGCATTCTTGTGGCATTTTCATTTCACTGTAATATACCAGAGGAGGGAGTAAGAGCTTACACAACTCACACCAAAATCTGCTTTTGATGTTTAATTTTGTCTGTAAAATCCATCAAAACCTCATAAAAATACACAGCGACAATGAAGCTTTAATAAGAATTCAAATTAATTACTTTTTTTTGGTCCCGTTTTGAATTTGTCCCCTCAGAGCCACCATATATTCAAATATCACCGTCATAAATGGCATCTGAGAACCGAACCCTTAAGGAGGAACAATAAACAGAGTTAAACACTGAAATCAGACTTTCTTTGTTTCTGTTTAGTTGTCTTCACTTCAGACTCTGAGGTATCAAACCTGGTATTTTATCTGTCGTTAAAACTACTTTTACCTGCAAAAACACAGACTATCACCACATATTTTTGTATAGTTTCTAGTTAAATTATCTTAGTACACTTTAATTAAGACAAAACTAACTTACAGGTAACTTTTCAGCAAAATATACAAGCTTGTTTTAACTAAATGAATCCTTAATATTCCACTTTCAGATTACTTCACTTATAACAAGATATTTTTCCCATGTTATAAGCGAAATAATCTGCCAGTTGAACCAGTACCTTTTATCAATATTAAGGAATTATTTACTTAAAACAAATTAGATATTTGCATTAGAAACTAGACAAAAAAATACTTGGTAATATTCTATGTTTTTGCTGTGAAACAGAAATTAGCGAAAGTCTCAATAGTTCAGTGACAAAACTTTGCTCCTAGCCTGATAGTCTGGTAGACTCTGTTCGATTGGAGTCCAAAGTTACAACATTTGTTAAATTTTCAGCTGCTGATGTGTGATTTCACTCTGCGATGTCTGAAACGGTCCAAACTAATTAAAAAAGCTGTTCCCCTCCTCGCCTGTGGGGGCGCTGCACCAAAATCCTCTGAGAAAGACATGAGCACAACTTCCTTCTTCACAAAATATAAACAGAAATGGAATATCGTCAGATTTGAACAATTGTAGGGTTTCTCTTTTGTCTTTGGTAAAGGACCATGAGCCATTTCTCCCTCTAGTGCTAGACCTGTGCATTTGTTTTGGTTGCATTTACCCAGAATCCCCTGCAGTGTAGTCCACTTCCTGCCTTTGAAGCGGCCTCTGGTTGGCTTGGCGTTCTCATCTGCATTCAAACTGCCCCAGAGTTCACTTCAACTGAACCAAAATTTAATATTTTAGGTTTGATTGCACATTCACACTTCACCAAATGAACCAAACTTTCTATTTAAATGAACTAAAGTTCAGTTGAAGCGCACTGGGATGGTGTGAATGCATCTTGAGTTCACTATTTTCCTTTCTCCTCTTTCTTGTTTTTATCTTTAAGCTGCTTTTGTTTTATCCCTCCTTCCTTCATCTCTGCTTCCAGTTACACTTTTCTAAATTTGCTCTTGTATTTTACCCTCATTTTTATATCCATCCTTTCTGGACTTTTCCGTCTCCCCAAACCTCCTTCAGACGATTATCAGTCCTGCTTCCCAATCCCCATTTCATTCCTAATCTCTTCTTTCTTTGTCTTATTGCTGCATAAAATGTTTTGTGTTTGTTTTTTTTTCCCAGGCACACATTTCAGCAGTTTCAGTTTCTATGTCTTATGAACTTTATTATCATTTTTGTTGCATGTTGCAGTCTTATCAGCCTCTTCTTCACCTCTCAGAGCTCTCTGGTTGTTTCTTCTCCTTTCTGTCCAATCCTGCTCCACATATTTCTCCTTCACATCAGGACACTTTGCCTGAACTCAGCTTCATTTCCTGGGCGTTAAATCTTTGCCTTTATGCTGAAATAGCTCTCAGGATTGCAGGGAGCGTTTCAACACTGACCTCTTTCACGCCTCAAACCTCACATTTTCCATCCTCTTCAATTACATTTGTCTCATTGCGTCGGAGAGGGAGTAGCAGGTTTTAATGTGTGCCAACATGGGAGGTCCAGAAATGTGCAGCGTGAGCTAAGAAGCATAAATCACTCTGAGGGTTCACGGAGTCTAAGCAGGGTGTCGAAATCAGTGTACACTCCCTGACATTAACGACCTCGTCCAATTAAAGCGCCCCGACATCAAAACAGCGGAGCGGACACAATGAGAGCAACCAAACCAGACGATAAATCTGCGGTTCCTGCTGAATGTTCCTCATGTTTGAGGATTTAGAAATCTGTAATTTGGAAACAGCTGTGAAGTCTAGCAGCTGGTCAGCAACCTCAATAATAAGCAGCATTGTTTTTAATCTGCACGGAAAAAGCAAACAGGGGCAAGAATTTGCAACGTTTAGCATTTTTCTACCTGGTGTTTTGTTAATTTATCACCTGTTGGAGTCATTATAGAGTGGTTGGATACGCAGTGTGTCTTCTGTTGGTTTGGATTGGTTTGGTTTGCATAAAGCGTCACTTTAACAGGTGAAAACTACAAACAATAGAAAAAAAATTACTCTCCATTCTCACTACAAAGTAAATTAAGTATCTAACAGATAACTTAACTTGCATGTTCAAAAATAAAAATTAAAAACAAAAAAACTGCAACATCCACCCTAACAACACAACAAAATCAGTAAAACATAAACAAACTAATTTGAACAGAAAAAAAATTCCAACTGCACCATTTTTTGGCAATAAGTTCATGTTTTTTTGACGTATGAAAAAGGAGCCTTTTGAAACGTTCCTCGACAGGCGCTCTGCTGTTACCTAGCAACATCAGCGAAGCCCAGTGCCGTTACGTAGCAACCCAAGCAGAGCTCCAGAACATTTGGTCATCTGGTTTTATGCGCTGTACAATGGCTGCTGGAAAAAAAACAAGTGTTTTATTGTTGACTTACCATCCAGAAACCACTTGCTGGATTCTTGTTGGTTGTGCAGGAGGCTCCACTTCTGCTTTTCAAAGATGTGCGGTTGTTTAATTGTGCCTCTTGTTTGCAGCCATTTTTATGTGTGAGTGTGAACATTGAGAATACTTACATTTAAAGTGACATGCCCCCCTAAAACACAACTGATCAGACTAAAATCTTGTTATCCACGAATGATTTTGTGTAAAATGTGTAACGAACAGGTTTTGTAAAGACCACAGACCTATCCTAAACAAGCTGTTCAAAGAAACATAAAAGCAGATTTTAACTGATCCAGACTCACTTTTATCAACTTTCTATCAACATGTAGCTTAAAAACATTTCTGTTGTTCCATTTGGCTCGTTGGCTTGGAAACCTGTTCTCACTGTTGTCGTGTAGCGCTGTTGTTAAAGGCTCTGAAGGTCAGCTTGTGTGCAGCTCTAACCGTCTAACCTGACAGTTTGTGTTTCCTGTGTGTTTTCTGTGCTTTTGCATGATTTCCTGCAGTTTCCAGATGGAGCCAGTTCGGCTATCATTAACCTCTCGACCTCTAGTTCCAGCCTGCATGTAGGTAACAGACTCATCCTTTAACACGTTCATTCATTCATTCATTCATTCATTCATTCATTCATTCATTCATTCATTCATTCATTCATTCATTCATTCATTCATTCATTTAATGTCTTGTTCTGTTCCCATTACTCTACAGCCCCTTACAAAAGTATTTACACCCGTTCAGCTGATTCACATGTTGCCATGACAACCTGGTGGAATCTGGATCCATACTTAATTTACATCTTACCTAAATATGATTTTATTCTTTTTGTGGCGTCAAAGTAAAGCAGGCTAAAACGACACCACTGGTTTCTGATGTTTCTCTGTGAAACATTTTTTGAAAACCGTCTTCCGTTTTCCTTCTATCTCACAAATATGTGCTAAATTGTGTTTGTGACTTAAATTCCTGAGGTTTGTGGTTGTAACAATGGAAAATGTGAAGCACTTCTTCAAAGGAAGCGTACATACTGTTTTATCACAACTCTGCATCATGTTTACAGCTGCAACTAACGATTATTTTAGTAATTAATTATTCTGACGATTCAATGGACAAGACAAATGTAACCAGTTTTTCATACAATATTAGAAATACATAATAAGATGCGAACAAAAGAATCAATCAGTCCTTTTTAAATGCTAAAATTTATATATATTTTGTACAGTTTTGACTTTATTACAACTCTGAAAACTGTTTTTTCAGCAAATGGTGGTTTTTGAACCTGTATACGTCAGTTAATGATTGATCAATTACAAAATAGAATTACAATTATTTTAAAAAAATGACTTATCACGATTAATCTGATTACACATGATCAGTCTGATTAATAACAATTAATCTTGATCAATCGGATTGCCATGATTAATCGGCTTAATCAATAACAATCCGATTAGTCACGATTAATTGAGTTAATCTCGATCTGTCTGATTACTCTTGAACAGTCTGATTAATCACGATTAATCGTGATAATCTTGACCAATCCGATTAATCGTTTCAGGCCTAATCATGGGTCTCCAGATCTGCTCTCACTGGCAACAAATAGAGGATTTCTTCATTCTTACTTGTCAGAAATGCACAGTAAAGTATTTTCTAACTGAGGCTGATGGATGTCACTGGCCTGATGTGGAAGGAATTCACAGGAACGTTTTAAACCCGGGGTTTCGGTGAGCAACGCGCTCCGATCTGTGCGGTTTGACACCCGATCACTGATTTGCACGTTGCATTTTCTTATTCTGAATCTCAAAGCCGGGTCGGTTTAAAGACTCGCATCCAGTAGTTCCTCACTCCATGGTAATTGGGGGGGTTATTTCTTTCTCTCCAAACAAAGATATTTGTTTTATTAAGGGGACAGATATTGAAACCACTCAAATTAAAGGCTCGGCTTTCTGTCTGCTCGGGGCCAAAGTCAACAGAGCTGCTATAGATCCTCTGTACCGCAACTCCCTGAGCGCCGACAGTTACCACAAGGAATAAATGAGAGGGAGAGACTGACGAAAGGAGAGGCAGGAGCGACTGAAAGAATCAGAAACGATTCTTTGAGTGAAAGGAGGAAAAAGGAGGGAGGGTAATGTCGCACGGCACCAACGAAATAAACCTGGCTCCTTCACGTTTGGGTCAAGACCAGAAAAACGGGGCTGATGATTACCACATTACTGCAGCGAAGCGGACTGCACGGCTGCTTCCAGTCGGATTCGGTTTCAGCTTTGGGAAAGTTTGAGGAGATCAGCTGTCAGTGGCATCGCGACCTCACAAACAGGCACATCTGAGACGGAAAAATGTCACGTCTCGTCTGCCTGACGCGAGTTGATGACAGTATCCGATGCTTTGCACATAATGTGGTTTCTGATTCGTCTTTTCTTTATTTCTCCAGGTGAAAAAATGTGGTCAAAGTGCACCTCTCCATTCCCATAAACTCCCATCAGAACTGTTCAGGTCTTGTGCCAACAGGCAGTCAGATCGGGTTAAAATCCCACTTTGAAAACGTTGTAGTTTTCCTCAGCTTCCATAAATCCAGAGGAACTAACCGACGTGGCTTCATGCCAGGCGACGTTGTGGCATTTTCCTGTTTCTGCAGGAGGAGGTTCTGGGGGGAACACGCATTTATGGCCCTCTAATGACACTGTGACCAGAAACAAGATGTCAAAATAGCTTACTAAATCATTACTGTTTTTCTTGTTCTGCTAATCACGGCTGCAGACTGATGTAAGCTGCTGCCCGCCTCCAAAACTCTGAGCGCTGCACATATTTTCTGCCCAGAATGTCGTTCAGATGTGTCCGTGCAGCTCTGGGTGGTGCACCGCTTTTAAAAGTCCACTGTTAGGCATTTGGCTTACAAAGTCTATGGTTAAATTGTTTGGCTAATCAGAAAAACTTTATTTTCTCTACAGGATAAAACAGGCGTCAGAAAAAATCACAATTATATATTATTATATAATCAACAAGCCTGTTTCAAAACGTGTTAGTTACAAATTAAATATTGCACTTTACTTTAGTTAAAAAATGGCTGCATACACAGCTGTTAAAATTCAATAAAAATTCAAAAATACTTTGTTGATCCCAAAGGAAAATTGAATCTTGTAACTAATTAATTCAGATTCTTCAAAGAGTTATCGTAGCAGTCTGTATTACAGCGACTCTGAAGGAGTCTCTGACTGAAGATACTCAAGACAAAGTTATAAAGTTAGGTTACTTTATAGTGTGGAAGATCATAAGCAGCTTGATAAGCTTCATTTAATTGAACTTATGTATCTTTTATAGAGACAAGTTTTGGCTATTAACAAATGTCACACTTAAACATTTATAGTCCAAGCTAATTTCCAATGTCTGTCGCGAAAAACTCGGCTTCTGGTTTAATAAAACAATTAAAAGTCGTGCAAGATTTGAAACGCAAAGCAAAATGAAGACATAAAACTCACTAAAACCCATCAAAATGAAACAACTTCTATAAACTTCCGACTAAGTAACGTCACACAGAATGGAGCGTTACCATGGAAACTGTGGCTGGGCAGTTAGAAGGGGCGGTTACCATGGAAACAGAATGTGGCGCTAGAGGAGGGACATTACTAACCAGGAAGTCCAACTGATTTCTCAATCCACACTTTATTCAGCCTGGGCAAATTTACAAATAAAGCCATTAATTACTTACCTGTTGTAAACACGCAGAGATCCTGATATATATAGACTGTAAACAGCTTTTGGATCTACAACATGGCAGCAAATGTGAGTTTAGTTTATTTATTTCAAACATATCCACCCAAGCAAACTATTTACTTGGTGCTTAATCCTGTTCACGCTACAAAAAAACACAAAATCTTTCCAAATGTAAGATTTTGGTAAGATCTTACCAAAATCTTGGTCTAGTTTCTAGTATAAATATCCTACTACACTTAAAATAAGACAAACTAACTTAAAAGTAACTTTTAAGAGAGATATAAGGGCTTGTTTTAAGTCAGTAACTCCTTAATACTGATAGAAAATTGGCAGATTATTTTGTTTATGATATGGGAGAAATGTCTTCTTACAAGTGAAATAATCTAGTACTTTTAAAAATCAGTATTAAGGAATTGTTCTCTTATATCTTGCTGAAAAGTTACTTAGAAATTAGTTTTTTTTTCTAATTTCAAGTGGAATAAGACATTTCCACCAGAAACTAGATACAATTACTTGGTAAGATTTTGTGTTTTTGCTGTGCAGGGTTAAATTCCCGTTTATTACTAATATATATATTTTTAAATGAGCTAGAGAAGTAAGAATCTGTTGAAAGTAAGTGGCAGTTTCTGTAAGAAATCAGCAGTTTCTTCTTCCAGTCTTCCAGTAGTTGAAAATATGGTATTTTCTGTTTTCTAAAAAATATGCTAGTCGGCAGCATGAGACTAAAGCAGCAAATGGAAATGCAGCGTTGGGATTGAACCGGTTCTGTGTAATGTCAGTCAGTGATCGCTAAGCAGAAACTTATTTATATGAAAGATGCCACAGATTCTTACTTGAGGAATGGTGCTCTGCCTTCAAACCACAAGCAAGCAAACGACAAAAACAGGCCTGCTGAAAAATCTTCCCACTTGATTCACATTCTTCTCTCTAAACTGGCTGTTTTTTTAGCTATTCTGCCAGAAATTCTGCAGACTTTGAATAGTATTAAGTATTAAGTGATGAAGAGATTTCAAGGAAAGGAACATCTCTATTGTTAGACTTTTATGATTCACAGAAGACAATTACCGGAGTTTCACCAATGTCTGTAAATTCAGGCTTTTTAATTTTATTGAAAACACTTAAAAAAAAGTCAATTTAATTAAGGAATAGCTAATTTAATTTGCAAAGACAGTCTTGGGAAGAACTACAAAGCCATTTTGGAACAATATGTAGCCTAATAGAAAATATTTAAAACGTTATGCCAATATGTTTATACTTGAAGATAACACATACTTTATTGTTCCCTAAGGGAAATTTGTTGTAGGCGGTGGAAAAGAGACTGCAAAACATACAAACACAGTACAAGAGAGACAGAAATGTCGCAGTGTGATTGGAAAAGTGCTGTTTAAGTTCAGTCCATTTACCATAACGCCAAAGAGCAAAGGAACAGGAACTGGTTCACATCCCAACACAACTTCATAGATGGTTTAATTTTCATGAAGTAATGAAAATTAAGTAAAATGATATATAGGACAAATTAGAGAACAAATAACTGAATGAATAATCAAGTTTTATTAAGAAGGCAGATGGAAGTTGTAAGTTATCTTCATTTAAAGTGGTTGTTATTACAACAAATAGGAATGTAGTGTTTATTGGTTTCAAAACACAATGCATGAGCCAAACCAAGCGCCAACACTGAATCTAATTATGCTGCCTGGAAAAAAGTCTGTATGATCTTATCTTGGACTCCTAACAACTTAGGTTTGCATAAAGAATACAAAGGTTTTTGCTAGGCTGGAACACAAGTAATCAACTAGGATTGGTCACATTGGATTAAAGAAAATTATACATCAAAATAATGTCAACACATCTAATGTTGCCAACAGATATTTTATGTTACTCATTTAACTTGATAAAGTCTTCTTTAAAGAGAAAATATGCGTCTAATAAAGTGGGTGGCCGATATACATTAAATAAAAATACATGAATTAACCCTAAAAATAAACTACGGAGCAATAACTCAAAATGAGCAGCTAACATCAGTTAGCAGTTGTAAAATCAAACAGCTAAAATTCACAGTATTAATAAAAAAACATTGCAAACATTGTAAATGATTAAATTTGTCGAAAATATCCGGTAAAGTATAATACTTAACACAGAGCTGACAGTTACCGACGGCAACAGAGAAAAGGGGGAGGAGCTGGCAGTTACTGGTTGCTATGACAACCACCAACTGCCAAGAGCAACTTGACAGAACTTGAATCACCAACAACTTCTTGACTAAACAAACTGAATTCAAAGAATAAGCAAACAGATTTTGACAAACTTCACGTCCATACTGTTAAAATAAAACACGTGCAAGCAGCAATTCATAAATGTATAAATTGGAATTTAGAACTCAAATTTAGTGACCCGATTGCTGAAACGGAGCACCGTGTCGTCGGAACTTCGCCTCCTCACTTCGGTTTCTGATTGTTTTCCGTTTCGCTGCAGCCCTGCGCAGTTTCCAGATGTTTTCGGTCTCAAATAATCAGATTTAAATGATATTGTTTTGTAATTGGGTGTTGAGCCGAGCCTTGTGTCTTGCTACACAACAATCGGCCGCAAATGCAGAGCTGTGCCCTGACCGCTGACCCCGCAGTGGATGGGGTTTCCCCATAAAAAGCTTTTATGAAGCGGCTCAGAGCTCTTATGTAAATCCCTGGCACTGCCAGGCTGCTTCGGTTACCCTGGCTCTCCCTGCGGGGCGTAATGACTGGCTGCAGACCACACCGACACCCCGGACCGACCGCCGCAGGCCGAGTGTGCGCACGCTCGTTTTCCACAGTGTGTACTTAATCCGCGTCGCAGCCTGGAGCGCCCCGGCGACGGCTTTAATCTGTCTGAACTTCGCCTGGCGGACCGGAGCGAGCACACCCCGAAACGACGGCGCGCGCACTCTCTGGCGCCCCTGTCATCAGCGTTTGGCAGCGGCGGCACACAGAGGGCACATTAACGCGCAGCAGACGCTCCGTATGTGTGCTGAGCCCCACGTGCGGCTCCTTTCCACGCCATGACATGCTGCCGCTTTGGAAAAATTAGGAATTTCATAGTGTTCCCTGCCCTACTTGTGCTTCCAAGTGATTCTGCGTGTGTTGGAGTCTGTGGGAAATATGAGAAAGGGGATTCCACACAAACCTGCCCCTCTATAAGAGCACTTTTGTTGTACGTTAATGCACAGAAAGCGGAGCGAGCTGCATGCGTCACCAGTTTGAGTGTCCCTTGGTGGGTTCAGGGCTGCAGGGTGGAGACTGATTGCATTTAAATATGATGGTTTTTTTCCTTCTATCACACAAAATGACAGCTTTTAAATCTGTGAGAAAATAATGTGAAGGCACTGCAAAAACTCCTACCAAAAACTCAAGATCTAGTTCCTTTGTGCACTTAAAAAAGACAAAACTAACTTAGGAGTAACTTTTCAGCAAGATATCGGAGCTTGTTGTTTTAGGTCAATAATTCTTGGATATTGATAAGAACAACTAGTTCCAGTGGCAGATTATTTCACTTATAACATGGAAAACATCTTACTATAAGTGAAATAATCTGCCACTGGAACTAGAACTTTGTTTTTATCAGTATTAAGAAGTTATTGACTTGAAACAACCAAAATTAATTGGTAGGATTTTTTTGTTTTTGCAGTATTTGACAGTTTTAATGGATGCACAATGATCTGCAACATATTCAAATTCCTTAATACTGAAGAAACAGGTCTAGCTCCACCAGCAGATTATTTCACTTATAAATTGGGAAAAATGTCTAGAAACTAGAATTTTTTCATCAATATTAAAGAATTATTTACTTAAGCTCCTATTTCTTGTTGAAAAGTTACTTAAATGTTAGTTTTGTCATATTTCAAATGTATTAAGATATTTGCACCAGAAACTAAACCAAAATACTTAAGATTTTCTGTTTTGCAGTGAATCTGCATATATTTCAGGATATTTTGCACCTATTCAAGCTATCAGAACAAATATAAACACTGAAAAAACACAAAATCTTACCAAGTATTTAATCTAGTTTCTAGTGCAAATGTTGAAATTAGACAAAACTAACGTACAAGTAATTTTCAGTAAGATATACAAGCTTGTTTTATGTCAGTAATTCCTTTATATTGATTAAAAAGTGCTAGCTAAAACTGAAATTATCTTCTTCTGTATTTTATGTTTTTGTGTCTTTATAATGGCATTTGAAATGTTTTAAATCTTTTATGTCCCATTGGTCATTTTAAATACTAAACGAACTCTGATTTGATTGGATTGGAAATAATCTGCCAGTGGAACTAGACATTTTCCCATTTTACAAGCTAAAACCTCTTGTTCCACTAACAGATTATTTCACCTATGACTAGTACATGTTCATCAATATTAAGGAATTATCTACTTAAAGCTCCTGTGTCTTAAAGTTACTTGTAAAGTTAGTTTTGTCTTATTTGAACTGTATTAAGACATTCGCAGTAGAAACTGGGCCAGTTTTTGCGGTGCGATTTTTTGATAGCTCAGCAGTTCTTGTTGCCAAGGTGAGCAGATCATTTTCTGAACTTGATCAGCTCTAAACTTGATGACATCCCCGCTCGTTTCAACTCATTATTCATCTCTGAGAAATCACATTAAATGAATCAAAACGACAACCATCCAGGCCTCGACATTTCCAATCGGAGATCTGAGTTTCACCCTCTGAACAGAAGGACATTGTAAGACCTCGGCATGACTCATAGCTGTAATAGTAATACTTTAACAACCTTTACTTTCATGCCAGCAGTCATGTTGTAATAGAGGGATCACTTCATTTTTCTCCCCTTAATGGTGCATGTTTTTATTTTAGACTGAAATCCTTAATGTATTACGTGAATGAGGAATATCTGCTTACAAAGTGTTTGATTTTACAGCTTCAATGTGTTCAAAGTGGGATTATTCCTAATCCCTGTTTTGTTTTCTTTTTTCCTGTTAATACGGACACTAGATGTTACAGTGGGTAAGTCTGTGTGTTTATAAGACTAAAACTGTTAAATATTCAAGAGGGAACACACTGTAAAACAGCAGTGCAGCACTTGTATTTATCATCTTGCATATTTATTGTTTTAAAATGATTTGTGAAAGTAGTATTATGGAAAAGAAACTGTTAATGTGAACATCACTCAGTCGGGTTTATTAAAATAATGTGCATGATATGAGAGCCACAAAATCAGACACTCTTGAACAACCACAGTCAAATGCTAACAGTTAAGCTAACAGGTACTCAGAGTCAGATTAAAAGTTATTTATATTGTAGCTAACAAATACAATCTACAAGTATTCAGAGGCTAATGAGTTGTTAGGGTGAAGATAACAGCTACACTATTAGGCTAACGGCTACTCAGACTGACGAAAACGGCTATCAGACTGAAGCTAGCAGCAACTCAAGCTGAAGATAATGGCTACTGAAGGTGAAGCTAATGGCTGCTCAGTCTGGAGATAACAGCTATCAGACTCAGACTGATGCTAACGGTTACTCAGAGTCAAGCTAACGGCTACTCAGTCTGATGCTAACGGTTACTCAGAGTCAAGCTAATGGCTACTCAGTCTGAAGATATCAGACTCAGACTGATGCTAACGGTTACTCAGAGAGAAGGCAATGGCTATTTAGAGTGACGCTAACGGTTACTCAGAGAGAAGGCAACGATTACTCAGAGTGAAGCTAATGGCTACTCAGAGATAAGCTAATGGTTACTCAGAGTGAAGCTAATGGCTACTCAGAGTGATGCTAATGGTTACTCAGAGTGAAGTTAACGGCTCTTTAGTGATGCTAACGGTTACTCAGAGTGATGCTAACGGTTACTCAAAAACCGTTTTTACTGAGTAATTTTTCTTCATAAGTGATATAATCTGCCAGTGGAACTAATACTTTTTAAATAAATACTAAATAATTGACTTAAAACAAGCTCTTATGTCTTGCTGAAACTGATGCATTAAAACATTTAATGTACAAAAAATTCTTGGTAAAATTTTGTATTTTGCAGGGTATCTCTTATTAGTTTTCTGTCATTGATAATCAGACAGTAGGAAAAATAAAGTATTGAAAATAGCTCAATCGTTGTATAAGAAAAAGTACAATTACCATTGTCTTCATCCATAAACAGTTGGATTTCTTTCTTTCGTTCTTTCTTAAAATATGGTTCCTCTGGTGCACATGTTGGTTTCCACCCACTTCCCATTGCAGTGTTGCCCTTTTCCATTGCATCAAATCTCCATATACCATGACCTTAATGCCATAGAGCCACCAGAGACAGTTTTTACTTCTGTTGACGTGAGTTGGCCAACTCCGTCTTGCTATGTGATCACTGGAAAAATCCTACACAGCTCTAGAAAGAACAACAGAAGTTAACACAGGACCTTCAATATGTTTGAAAAGTCAAAGGTTTTTGGAGAAGTTCAGCTGTCAAGCAAATTCAGACTTAATGATTATGCAAAGCCCTGTTGGACCAAAGACGTTTTGGTGATTGAAGGGATGTCTGCATGTTGAGATTACATCAGTCAGCAACACAGTGAGGAGAAACCGGGGTTGAATTCAGGTCTGGAACTCCAAAATGTGTATTTTGGATTGAAGGACATTCAGGGAAACCAAACAAACCCCATCTTGCATAAGAGACCTTGAAAAACTTCACATAAATGTAAGAAAATACAGACTTTCTGCTGCACAACCTCTTTAGTACACCACCTTCCCCCTCAATGTGACGTTTTCTGACTCTGAACATTTGGTTTCAGGGAGAGGAGTCCATGGATTGGTGGAGTAAATTCTACGCATCCATCGGAGAAAAAAACAAATGTGGGACTTACCTGGAGAAAGGCTTCGACACCCTGAAGGTGAGTGAGAGTTAACGGCTACTCTGAAAGAAAAGCCTGAAATGAAACACTAAGTCATCTTCCGATTGTTCCTCCTGGAAGGTTTGAAATGATATAATCGTTGAATTACATGGTTTAAAACGAATGATTATTTCTAAATGAGGAGCAGCACCTGGTTGGTTAGTCTGCAGCTGTAGCTCATCTGCTTTAAGGTTCCTTTGTTCAGGGATGATATTCAGTACCTTTGTGGTAACAAGTTTTTATTTGAGTTGCTCTTGTCATTGTCCCAAAAAGGCATTTTCGGCCAACGACTGACTTAATAGTTTCTTTCTTTTTGGACCATTTTCTGTAAAGTAGAGATGGTTGTGCATTAAAATCCCAGTAGATCAAACCATCTTGAAGGACATTATCACCTAATAAAGCACCTGGTGATCGTACTCGGCTGGTTTATTTTGCTCACTGCCCTGTTGTTGTCTGCTCGTTGGCTACAGACAGTAGTTCCCATGCTCTGTCGTTCAACGTCATCGTGATTCATCGAAGTGGATCCTTTCTCTGATCACAGCAGTGGGACAGATTCAAGGAAAAAGGCCACTCTCTGATGTCACCATGGTCTGAAACAAGCGATCACAGTGTCTGCCTTTGTCCCAGGAGTGTCCTTTCTCTTGCATCGCCCACGCTGTGTTCAACCTTCATCCAGATTCTCTTGGTCCAAACGATGACCTTCCCCTCCACCAGGACTTGAGGCATGGGTCGCTCTGCTCGTCTGGTTCCCAAACAAGTCATTTATCAAATCAGATTCTCCAATATTTTCCTCAAAAGCAGTCTTGTTTTTTAACCCTTGTCTTGTTTTTTAACCCTTGTCCGTTTGTTCCAGCATCATTGGAAAGCTTTGGTTTTTGCACATGAAGTGACTCTGATATGTCCTCACCACTAAGCTCTTATTTTTAGACAGATCTTAACATAAGTAGTTAAAAGCACTGGAACAAGGGCCAACTAAAAACTCAACAATGATCCCATTTACCTGGAGTGTACTTCCTAATTCAGGAAGCCTAATAGGTGAATTTATTCTGCCCAATGAACATTTTTGCGGCGTGTCAAAACTTTCACTTCCAACACCACTGACATTTTGATGGAAATGGGCAAAAAAGACCAATTCCGTTGATACCTGGCCTCCTTTTCACCCTCCCTCTGCTCCTGCAGCGCCTGTTATTTTGTTCCAGTACGTTCTTATTTATGCCTGGCTGCACTTCCTCTCATGTTCCTCTCATTTGTTCAACCAGCTCTTTACCCACAAGTCCTTCTGTCCCTGGAAAATGAGTTGTTATTTCCAACCTTTACCTTCCTTTAGACCAGAGCTGCCACCTCTTTACTCTTTGTCCGCCTGCTTTCTGTGACTTCCTCTGCCCTTTGACTGAATTTGGACCGGTACTATGGTTCAAATGGCAGTCTGATCAGAACCCTACAAAGGAAGACCTGGATATCCCACACCAGAAGAAGCTTAAACAACTTGTAGATGATTATCTGCATCAGAAGTTCAGTGTTGGGCAGTTCTAGCTAAAATCCTAGTGGAACTAATGTTTATAATTAATGCTTTATGATTAGCATGGCTAACACTAAGGCACTAATAATTAGTTCCACTAATGCTAAAGCACTAATCAATAGTTCTACTAACCCTAAAGCACTAACCATAAACATTAATTCCACTAATTCTGAAGCACTAATAATTAGTTCAACTAACTCTAAAGCACTAATAATTGGTTCAACTAACTCTAAAGCACTAATAATTAATTCAACTGACTCTAAAGCACTAATAAACATTTGCACAGTTTGTACTAATGTTCTGCACCAACACAGTATTTAGTGGGCGCTAATTCTAAAGCACTAACTTCAATCCAGATGATATCTACCTTCAAAGACTGCAACCCTCATGCACCAGTTTAAGTTTGACGTTATGATTTCATATACATATTCCATAATCCCCTTAAATATTGTATTCATGTTTATATCTTGTTCTCCACTGTCCTTGTTTTATTTAGTCTCTGTATGTTTCTTATTTGAAAAAGAAACAGAAATGCTGTGTAAACAGTCTTCACCCACTTCAAAATAAGAGCATGAATGTGAACATGAACTACTTGATTTTTTGGCTCCAGTAGCCTTTATTTGATAGAGAATTGACAGGAAAGTGGGAAATGAAAGAAGGGGGGAAAACATGGGCAAAGGTTGCCAGGCCGGGAATTGAACCTGCGACAGCAGCGTCGGGGAGTAAGGCCTCATATGTGGGTTGTGCTTAACCCCTGCGCCACTACAGCACCCCTAACTATTGATTCTTAACGATCGATAAATAAAACATCTACAGAGATTTAACATTTTATTCAGCTGAAAGTTTAGAAAACAGACAATAATTTATCCAGAAAAGCATTTATTCACGGGAAGCTAAACAAGCCAAATGTTTTCAAAGTTAGCAAAAGTGATAAACAGGAAATTACCTCTGCTGTTAGTGCATTAGCAGATTACCTGGCATGCTCACCACTACAGGTTTGCATACTCTCATGCCTGACATGGATGTTATATTAACCTTTAAAACCAGGTTGTCACACCCAGACAAAAGGAAATTGCTTGACTTGGATTCACTTTTGATTTTTGGAAAAAGACTTAAAACTTTGGACTTGTCCCTAAAAGACTTGATGGTTGACTTTGAATTTGGTGAAAATTATTTATGAGCCTCTCCGGTGGTGGTGAATTAATATATTCCTTATTATTAATAGTTTAATATTGGGTAATCATTGCACCTTGTCTAAATGAATTATTAAAAGCTCTGAAATAATTTAACAGTGATAATGATGAGTGCCTTTACCACATCCATGCTTTGTGTATAATTTGGACACTTACCATTACCCTCAGCAATGACCTAACCTCTTATAACATCACCTTTCCCTCCTTGTGGCCTCTTTCCTGACATCTTTTTTGTCTTTTGTTCTCTTGTAAAGTCAGTTTAACATTCACTAATACCTCATGCTACTTTTAAAGTGATATCATGAGACTCAGGTAACAGTAAACGGAGAGGTAATGTCAGCGGTCGACTCTTGAAGCCTTGTTTTTAGTCTTTTCTCCTCAGCCCCCCGTTTAAAGCCTCCTTTGTGACGAAGATTGAGTTTTTTTCTTCTTTGGCAGAACTTTTAGACTCACTTGTACAACTGATGCAACAAACATCTCTAATGAAAACAAATGAACCTTCTTGTAGTTTTGACACAAAGACGTCCCCGCCCAGCTCCGACTAACAGCGCAGACTGTATCTTATGCCAGCGCCAACGTAGTTCAGGCGTTTCTGTGTGTGTTCGCCTCTTGGCTTCCCTTTGAGTCCTACAAAGACGTGAATTAAGCTGCTATGACCTATGAAACAATGCGGGGGTTTTCTTGGAAACCTTCTGAGGACTTTAGATAGAAGCAGCTAAGAGTTTAGTCAAAAATACTAAAAGACTAAGGCAAGAGTGAGTAGTTTTAACAGAGAGCAATCACAACTGTTTGGTCTCAGAGCAGGTTTGTAAATTAGAAATATGTTAAAAAAAACAATCTGAAAATACCTTATAGTATGGTGAGAAGTAAACATTTAGAAATACACGAGACTGTGCAACTATGGCCTGATGTCAGTGTGAATTTTGTACATTTTTACATTTCTATTTGAACCTCAACTGCTTCTAAAAACAGCCCAGGCGCTTAAAAAACACCCAGCGCGTTTCTGGTAATACGTTAATGTTTTTTTTTTTGTTGTTGTTTTTTTTGTTTTGGCATTTGGAAAATGAGACGTTTCAAAATCTTTTCGAATGTAACGTCACAAATCAGTAGGTATGGCCCGTCACCTAGCAACCCCTGACAAGCCCAGCCTGTTACCTAGCAACCTCAGTGAAGCCTAGTCCGTTACCTAGCAACCCCAGACAAGCCCACCCCATTACCTAGCAACCTCAGTGAAGCCCAGTCTGATTTTTTTCTTTTGGATTTTTTTGTTGATTGTATGTTTTTTCCTGTATCTGCAGGATCTGTTGTATAATTATTTTTGTTTGTGTTTCTGAATTTGCATCATTCATGTATTTGCTGCGATATTATTATATTTTTTTTTGTCTCATTTGTACTTGTTGGTGCCTCTTGGGAGAAAGTGATGGGGTGTTGATGCTTTTCTTGTAAAACTGTAAATGTTACTTGTATAATTGACACAACCAGTAAGTTTCTTCTGGATATTTTATAATGTCATCCTTGAAACACACAAAGACATAAAAATTTCCTCATAGGTTAGGGCTTTTTGAGGGAAGAAAAGAATGCTTTCTTTCTTCTGACTCGTCCATTTTTTCCACTTTATTTCATTCTATTGCTTTGAAGTTTTTACACTTTATTTCCCACGTTTTTAATCTCTTGTTTTAGATTTCTCCTTTATTTTTGGTCTTCTTATTTAATCACGTCCTTCCCTTTAATTTCAGGTGTATGACCAGGAGTTGGAGAAAGTTGAAGGATTTGAGGGTCTGTCTGATTTCTGCCAAACATTCAAACTGTACAGAGGAAAGACTCAGGATGAAGGAGAAGACCCTTCAGTGGTGGGAGAGTTCAAGGTAGAAGCCTAAATGGAGGCCACCTTTCAAGCTCTGATATTTGGTTCCAGGTGTTTATTAAGTGAAACCCGTTTTGTGACGCCTCCTCTGTTATCAGGGTATGTTTAAGATCTACCCGGTGCCAGACGACCCGTCAGCTCCTGCTCCGCCCAGGCAGTTCAGGAAGCTGCCTCCCAACGGCATCGAGGACTGTGTGGTCCGGGTCTACGTCATCCAGGCCCAAGGACTGCAGCCCAAAGATGCCAATGGGAAGGTGAGTCTTTGACACACCTACCTGGAAACAGATTATTTTATAGTTAGATTTAAAATGAAACGTCCCTGTCTTTTTAGTGTGACCCTTATGTCAAGGTCACCTTGGGGAGGAAGACCATCAGTGACCATGAGAACTACATCCCCTGCACCTTGGACCCGGTGTTTGGACGGTGAGTGATGTTCCTTTGCCCTGCTGGTTTGGAGAAGAACCCAAAGGTTCACTAAGGAAAACCCGATTCGTTCCTGAAATACGCCGATGGAAGAATGTGAGATTATTTAGTCATCCATCCATCCATCCATCCATCCATCCATCCATCCATCCATCCATCCATCCATCCAACAACCAACCAATCATCCATTTGTACATCCATACGTTCATCCATCTATCCATCCATTAACCAGTCATCCGTCTGTAGATCCATCCAACCAATTATCCATCTTTCCATCCTTCCACCAAACCTTCCAACCAACCAACCATCCATCCAACAACCGGTCATCCGTCTACTCATCCACCCATCTATCCACCAGCCAGTTATCCATCCATTCATCCCTCGATCCATCTTTCTCTCCACAAACCCATCAATTCGTCCAATGACTGACTGTTTCTGTATTTCAAGTCTGATCCCTGTAGGAATATTCACTGTATATTGTTATTCTGTGTTTTGTATTCACGCCTTAGACATTGGCTAAAAAAAGCCCTCATAACGTAGAAACTTGAGCCTGAAACTTAGATATAAAAACCTGGAGGAGCTTTAAAGTCTTGTAAGACTCTAAAATCTGATATCATTAAATATGACAAACATCAGTGGGACAAATAGCTGTGCAATCTTCAAACCAACCATTTTTGTAACAATAAAAAGAAGAAAGTCAATTCTAAAGTCCAAAAGTTCCTGTTATAGCAGTTTGCTCCATGCTATGTTTGCGTAACACGAAATAAGATGATCTGGTCAGGTGAGGTCAAACTTTTAGCTTTTTTTGCCGACATTCAAAGCAATATGTGGAGTACTCACATTAGTCTAAGCACACCATCACTATGGTAAAACATAGCAGTGGCAGCATCATGTCATGGTCAGGATTTACTTCAGCGGGGACGTGGAAGCTGCTCTGACTGGATGGAAAGATCCAAATACAGAGCAGTCATTGAAGAAAACCTTCTGGAGGCACTTTACAGTTCTGCACCACATCCTGTTGGTCTCTCCCATTAACCCCCAATAAAACACATGGAAGTAGGACAAAATGGTCATAGGGGTGTGAATATTTTCAGAAGGCAATGTATAACTTTACATCTCACCTACCTCTGAACTCTGTCTCATTTAACGTGTTCACTGGTGGGTGGATTTGCTTTTTCCAGCCCAAAGCATGACTCAGATCGAAGGCAATCTTTTCCATGAACACATCAAACATGCTAACAATGAGCCACTAATGACTGCATTTATTACATCACCTCCAATAAGCTGACAGATTTATCTTGTTCTTGTTAATTAGCCACTACATGCTGATCTCCTCGTCTTTTGTTTTGTCTCTGTGTTGTTTTCCTGCCAGTAGGGGTCAGTACACACAAACCAATCAGATCTGGAGAGAGAGCTGATCACAGGCAAAAACCACACAAAGTGACCAAACTAAGGGATCATTCTTTAAAACAAAACATCCAAAATAATCAATTTCATATCTATATCACTGTCCAGACCTACAGTTTAATAAAAGGTAGAGTAGAAATATCCTCCACTGGGTGCATTCAGGTGTAACAGCAACATTGGGGCATGGAGGTTCACAAAAACAAACAAAAAGTGTTAAGAATGTTTATAAAAATAAGATAAAGAATAAAAATCATATTGATAACATTCTGCACAATATTATAATTTTAAGATACTTTGCAGTTATCAGAAATAGCAAAGCCCAAGCTGAGTCATGTTCCAAGATTGCATTTTTTTAAAGATACATATTGTGCATTTTTATTTGCGGATTATTCTAATCTAACATGCCAACTCCAGGAAATTTGCTAATGATCATATAGTAAAGAGACAAAGCAAAATGTCAATATTTAATATTTTTGGCCTGTGTGCATCCTTTTTTTATGGAGGTTTTCCTTCTGTTACTACATGCTTGGGGATGATGACTGCCTTTGGTTTTATTTGTTAGCATAGCACGCTAATTCTTAAATGTGCATTTAAATGAAAAAGAGAAGCAGTGCTTTGCTATTAATTGTCAATATTACAACAGGGATACCAAGGTCCAGTTATATCACCTTTTACAAGTCAGTGAAAGTTTTAATAAAAAAAAGCAAGGGAGAGGGAAGTAGGTCAGCTAAGCTAGCTTGACTTTGACAATCTGAACATGTAGATGTTCTCAGTCAGTTGCTATGGCAATGGGTGTGTATAGAGTAACTGACACAGATTGTGAGAAAAAAGAAGAATATAAGTGGTTTTGAGTTGTTCTGCACTGATTTAATACCTAAATCTCCAGGTTTCATTTAGTTAACAGCGTTGTTCTACCAGCTTTGGATGGCAAGCAACAGAATGGTCTTTTTGCCCTCCAGCGTTGTGCTCATGCATGAAATTTCTGGACGTAAACAACAACATTAGCTTCTGTTTGTGTTTCCAGGACTCGGAAACGGAAACATTCGGTTCAGTTGAAGCTGCTTTGTCTGCAGGTTGTTCGAGCTCACCTGCTCCCTCCCTCTGGAGAAGGACCTGCGGGTGATGTTGTATGACCACGACATGCTCACCAAAGACGAGAAGATCGGCGAGACGCTGATCGACCTGGAGAACCGCTTCCTGTCCAAATATGGAGCCACGTGTGGCCTGCCGCAGTCCTACTGCATGTGAGTAAACACACCCACCTCTAACTGGGATTACGTCTTCCAGAACTTCACTTTCTTACAGATTTCTGTTTTTAAATATTAGATCAGGGGTAAACCAGTGGAGGGATCAGCTGACTCCCAGGCAGCTGCTCTGCAGGCTGTGTGAGCGACGAAACCTGAGGAAACCCGTGTATGAAGACGAAGCAGTCTGGTTCAGAGGGCAGAGATACACGGCCGCAGACCTGGGTGAGCAACATCCGCTCAAAATAAAACGGCTTCCTCTTTTATGACTTTATCACTCCTCCTTGATGTTTGTTGACATTTCATCCTGCAGATGTAGAAATGGTTATGTTGCCTTTCGTCTAAATGTGAAAATGTGGTTGAAAGGTGAAAAGGCGTATGTTGAACTTTAACTGTGGTCCAAAATGTGGTTGCGGTTGTTTAAATGGGCCGACCAAGCCTGAAGTTTTGAGGTTTTTATTTAGGCTGAATTTAGCTGGGACCTTTTGGGGGGAAAGTCAAATTTCAACGTTTTATTTTCTGGTCTAACCAAAGATAAGGACTGACAGACCTTAAACAGATGTAAAAACAATCTCCATTGACGTCCAGTGTGTGTAGTTGTTTCTGTAGTTGTTCTTACAGCTATGTTTCGGTCCTCACTACAGCATTTCCATCAGGTTAAAGACCTTACCCAGCCACTATGCACCTCTTGTCAATGCCTTGACTCTGGTAAACAGTTATTACAGTGGTTTCCAAACGACAAAAAGCACAAAAATATGACAGGAAAACAGAAGTACAACTTTGAAAAGCAGAAGTGGAGCCTTCTGCACAACCAACAAGAATTCATCAAGTGGTTTCTGGATGGTAAGTTGACAACAAAGCACGTTTTCCAGCAGCCATTGTACTGCCTACATTAAAAAAAGAAAACGTATAAAAAAAAAAGAATTAATTTGTTAGAAGTAATGAAATTAAGTTTATCCAAGTGAATATATCAAGTTTATTAAGTTGTCACGTTACACAAATGTAAATAAATTAATTTGGCAAATTTGATCACATGCAACATATTAACATTTTTAAGTTGGGGCTCTTTTCTAATTTTTTCATTCCATATTGTGGTAAAATCAGCTGACCAAATGTGCTGGAACGCTGCTTAGGTTGCTAGGTAACGGAGCTGGGGTTGCTAGGTAACGGAGCTGGGCTTGGCTGGGGTTGCTAGGTAACGGTGCAGTGCCCATGGAACGTGACAAAGTCAGAGATTCACATTATCTTTATTATTTTTAAACATAACATCAGGGATACACCGCATAACAAAAAACTATGATGCATATCGGGTCACAAACAGAAACAAACTGTAAAGGAGGACAGGATAAGAACCAACAAGTCATAGTTTCCTCAACTCTGAAGCGATCTGCGCCATCTTAGCAGTCAAGCGCAGCACAAAGCTTAGAGGAACTATGGCTTCGAGACGAACAAAAAATACATATCGACACTCCTGATCAATGTTTGAGAGAAAGATGTTTGACCAAAATTGCTAAATATTTCAAACTTTAGACTTTTTGGATAAATAATGAAAATGGCGAAAAACATTAAGTTATTATCAAAAAGGACAGCTGGGGTTGTTGTTTTTTTTGTTTTTTTTAGTACTTGGTCTGTTGTTAGATCAAAATGGAAGTATAAAAATGTGAATGTTGCACAATAGTTTCACTTTAAATCAACCAGTATGAAGTTGACCCTTCTTCCTGACCTTTTTATTTCACCTTTTCTTCCATTATTTTCAGCTATTCTATTATTTTATTATCGTAGATTAATCTCAAGAAATCTGTAATAAGCAGCTTAATTTCAGCCCTGATGCTCCCTCTCTCTCCGGCTCGGTTTCCTCCTCTTCCCCTTACTTCTGTGAGGAGCTGAGGAGGAAACCGCTGGACCACCTGAGGAGCAGAGCCAGGAGATAAATGTTCGGGATCCATTTTGGCCCCTGAACCGAGGCCACACGTGCTCCAGGGCCGCCGCCGCCGCGCCGCGACTCGAGGTCACGGCTGTCGGTTTGGTGATTTATGGTGCAGTCGTGTGTGTGTGTGTTTGCCAACATCCACATCGCGGTCGCCTGACGGTCAGCGAGGAGCGATGCCACGTTCTCTTTCCACGGTTGTCGCGGTTACCGTGCGTCAGCTCACTGCCCGCCGAGCGGATGCGCTAACTGGACGTCTCCCCTTTTTTTCCGACTTATTAGTTTTTGTTCCTCCATTCAGCTGAAGTTCTTTTTTTCACCTCACATCCAGAATTAAGTCTGTTTGAAATATTCTTTCCTTCTTTTCTCCTCCATCATGGCTACAAACTTTACACTTTAAATGTGAACCAAAAGGTAAATTTATGACCCTCAGGCTCACATTTCAGCATCAGCTCTGAAAGTAAAACCAGGATCTTTAGCTGATTAGTTGTTGGTACCAATTTGTCGGAGCTTTTCGAAGTTCATTTGGAGTTTATTTTATCTTTATTGATTCCCAAGGAAGTGAATTTTCCAATTTCAGTAAGATATTAGCAGTAGACCTGAGCATTATTATAAATAATACAACTGTTAAAAACTCAGAGAAAAGTTAAAATGACTGGAATGAAAAATGGAATAATGCTAAATAATAAATAAATAGTAAGAAATGCAAAGAAATGAGTAAAAGATCATTATAATAAAGGAAATACACAAACTAAAATTCAACAATGATGGATGAATCCATTATAACAGAGATGATTATCAACCTTGGTCACTAAAAATAAAATTGTATCTCATGAGTTTCACGTAGTCGACCCAAATTTATCGTCTTAAACTAAATTGTTTGGTCTTAAATGCTGTTCATTTCCATTGTACACACATTAAATGTTATATCCATTCAGTAATCCCGGGCTGGTTTGTTCTGTAATGTTTCCTGTCATGATAACAGATTTTTCCCAGAAATTATTGCGATAAACTATATAATATTGTCATTTCCATGGATTATAATGGTAATGGCAAAATAATGCAGTAACACGTTCTCATAAATTAATAAACTTGAAATTATAATGAACATTTAACACTGGAATATCTAAATAAAATGGTCTTAATTAATTTATTATTTTTTGACACATTGAACATCCAATGTGTGGTTTGGGTTTTCTTCCAGAACTTTCCAAAACTTCACATGGAAAACTCTTCCTGTCTGATTCTGTAGTAATATAGAAAAAACTCCAGAGTCTCTTTGACTTTCCCAGTTTTCTCACCTTAATCCAGTTTATCAAATCAGAATCTTAAATTAAATATGGAGGACTAAAACAAAATGACACAAACACATTTTCTTTCTCACTGTCTGAAGTTAAATCAGTCTAAACTTTTTGTTTTGGGTAAGGACATTTTATTTAAATAGCACATTTTCAGCAACAAGGCAGTTCAAATAAATTAAAAGAAAATACAAACTAAACAACAAAACCAACAGAAAAACAAAAAGGTAAAAGTAGAAAACTAAACACTGGTTCCCCATGTTTAATAAGAACAAGTGGTCCATAGTTTATAAACTAGTAGGTTTCTCTGGATTCTTGTTGTCCTGGGTTCAGTTCCAGATTTGTACAACATAACGCTAAGTGTTGGTTCTGCATGTTTGATTCTTGTTAAGTAGTTGGTACTTTCTATGTTTGTAAAGCAGTTTCTCTACGTTTTGCTCCGATATTGACAGTATGAAGCTTAGGTCAGGTAGATCTGATCAAAACCAACCAATAAACCCAAACAGAAGCATAAAAACGTTCAAAATGTGGGTTTTATTTCCTTTTCTCCTCTCTCCTCTATCTCCGGTTCTCTTTTTCCTCGCCGCCCCTTCCTGTCCTCCTCAGTCTTTCCGTCCTCTCCTCTCTCAGATGACTCAACGTTATCGGTCATAAACTCTCGACGTTGACCTCAGACGTTCATAATTTCACTTCTCCTGGAAAATTCCTGGTTTGGTTGCGACACAGAGACCGCGCAGCGTGAATAACGAATTGGTCCTGCCCCAGTTCCTCCTGTTGACCTTTCTAAAACCAAACTCTGGCGTGTTTCAGATGACAGAGACGTGTCCAAGCGATACCTCGGTCCGGTCAAGGAGCGGCTGTCCCTCCACATCCTGAGGAAAATGGGCCTGGTACCTGAGCACGTGGAGGTCCGACCGCTCTACAGCCCGCTGCAGCCCGACATAGAGCAGGTAGCAGGCACGCTCTCACCCTGTAGCTCCAGCTGTGATTTCTGCCTCCTGATTGGCTGCTGGTTGTGTCCGTCAGGGGCGACTGATGATGTGGGTGGACGTCTTCCCCAAGTCCCTTGGACCGCCCGGACCCCCGTTCAACGTTACGCCACGCAAGGCCAAGAAGTAAGAACCCAAAACAAAAAGCTCTGGGTGGCTTCACAAAACGCTAAAGAAGTCATAGAAAGTTAAGTGGAAGGAAAAAGTGTGGTGAGTGCACCAGAAAGAGGGAGAACAGCAAAATCCAACCAGGATTTTCAAATTAAAAGCTGGCTTGTGCAGCAAAAATTTAATTTGTGGTTTTAAAGATTTTAATAAGCCTTTCCAGAGGTCATCAAAGGTCAACCTGTCAGGATAACAAATGGCTGGACAATAAATTGTCCCCGAAATTATTGTGATAAACGATGATTTTGTTGTTTTGACATAATTTTTAAGTAATATAATGGTAGTCACATTAAAAGACACATTCGCAAATGTTTATAAACTTTAAATATGTTGAACATTTAACACTGAAACTGGAGGATATTTTAAAATATTCAAAATAAACAAACAAAACAACAGAAAGAGTAAATTAAATGAATTATATAAAATCTCTGTAAACAAAATTATCCTTCAAAATAAGAGGCTAGTTGACACCAAAACATCAGAATGAAAACTTTAAACATCTAGGTTTTGGTAGAAAAATGAGGAAAAACTACAAATCAGGCAAATGGAAATAATCAAATTTATTTTGATTCATCATGCGATTAATTGATTTATTGTTTATTTATGAAGTCAAATGAAATATGCTGCTAATCAGCTGTGCTATTTTTGTTTACTTTTTTTACACCAGAGACCAACCTGCTGCAGAGTTTACTGACCCAGTCTCTTCATCTTGTGCATGTGGCTGGTTGACCTTTGATGACCTCTAGAAACATTTATCAATATCTTTAAAGTGATGGAGACACAAAACTAGCAAAAATAATCTACATATTAGAAGATTCTCACTTTCTGGAGTGAGTCACAGAAATATTATTTTTTCTTACCAATGCTGTGATTTTTTGTTTTGTTTTTTTGTGCCTTTAGTAACATTAAGACACATTTTATTTTTTATTCAGTTGCCTTCAGGTTGGCGGTTTCTTCTAAATCGAAACCTTTTTCTAAATATTTTAAACTTTAAATTTAGCTGTAGACTTGGTTTGAACTTCATATTTTATGTTTATATTCATACTCATTGTTGTGTTTTTGTGTGTGTTTCATGCACTGGGTGACGGTCAACAACTGGCCCTTTAAGGGCTTAATAAAGACCTGATATTCTCACTGCTGCTACTAAAATGGAGTTTTTCATCTGACTCAGACGTAAAATTTGCTTAAAGTTTGTCCAAAGCAGCTTCTGTTATAGGAAAAGTCTAAAACATAATGACACATTTTTCCCAACAGGGCACCACAAAGCATTCCCACCACAGAACAACAGCGTGGTCTTTGTGCTTCTGGTATTAAAATGTGACCATTCATTACTTGTCATAAGGACAACTTTGGGTTTTGGTGAAAATCTTGTTCGTTTTATACTGAAGTCTTTGTGGCAGACGAGGGAATTTCATCATTTAGCGTCGCGCAGAGTAATTTTCCTATTATTTGGAAGGAAACTGATCCCTGTGCAGCTAAAACTGGTGTTGTGAATGTTGTAAAAAATATTTTTTTAGCTTTGCTGCCCTTTTAACCAAGATTTCTTTTTAATTTTGTTTCTATTCCAGATAAATAGTCTCCGGAGCCTCAAGTGGCTCTAGTAACTTTAGCAAAAAATTTAAAAAGAACCAGTTTATGTTTTTAAACTTGGATATAAAAACAAAATCTGTTTTTTTTTTGTTTGTTTTTTTTGTGGGGGAGGGGGGTGAGGATGTGTTTTTGTTATTAACTTGAAATTTAAGTACTTTTTTTAGTTTAGTTTTTTTTTTACATAATTTTCCATCGTTTTGTGCTAAATGTTATATTTATTTTTATTATTATAAGTCCTAAAATACAAGAAAATGGTGCTTCTTTAAAAACAACAAATTGCCTGTAGTAGATATTTACATAAAATTATATGTTGTCTTTTTTCAAAAAGTCGTGACATTTGGTGGCTCTAACCAAGTTTCTTTTACTGGCCCAAGAGTAAAAAAAAAAAAAGTTTCTTTAAAAAAAAAAAGGATAAACTTGGCATTTTGACCACTTTTCTACATTGAATGTTGTAGAATTATTTAGAAAGAAACCCTCAGTATCACCATTAATAACAATAAACCCTTAATTCATGACGTTACAGTGGAGTCAGTTCATCCCTGTCCATCTGAATTTGATCACAATAATATAAAAAATATTTTTGCTTCTAAAAGATTCTAAATTAAGCAGAAATTAACAGTTTCTGTAAAATTTATATAAATTATGATGTTTATTTTAAGATTTGGTAAATTGGGGCTAATTTGAAACCACTAAATGAAGGCAAAGTGGTATGTGTTGAAAATGCATCAACAGGCATTAGTGACCTCTTATTTATTTATTTTAATCTTTGTTCACTAATCCAATATTTTAAAACGTTTGGTTTTCAAAACCACCAAAACTTTCAAGTCTGGTTATTTTTTTGCTGTTTTATTTTAATGAGATGCAAGACAACTAATGTGTGGCTCCTCTAGACTAGCAGCAGCAGTTAGCAAACACCTGGTGGAACGACACATCTGCTGATGTCCTGCAAATGGTTGTAAATGGCATCATGGAGAAGCATTGTTGTGATAGGGAGCGTCTGTTAGGCTAGGAGCTTCTTAAAGAGACAGAGCCACAATTTGCAAAGTCGAATTTCTTATTAAATATATAAAGCATTTTTATAACAACTGAAGGTAAAATAATTTAGCAACTAACTCCACTAATGTTGCTGGATTGAGAGCAATAAAAACAAAACTACCACTAGATTTATTTTGTGTTTTTCTATTTCTGCATGAGTTCAGGAATGAGAATTATTATAACTGTAGTAATTCTAATATTTCATTTTAATTAAAACCATTTTAATCAATTTATTCAGTTGAAATTTGAGGGCTAAGCGGACAACGACACCTTTCTTCTTGAACTTTGATGATTTTTTTGTTTTTTTAGAAAATTAGCAACATTTTTATAATAAAGGACATTGATGTAACTCGATCAGTTCCTGAGCTGCTTAGTTTTCCTGCAGGTTCTTCCTGCGTTGCATCATCTGGAACACCAGCGACGTCATCCTGGACGATGTCAGCGTCAGCGGCGAGAGGATGAGCGACATCTACGTCAAAGGGTACGACGGTTTGGTTCAGTTCTTCCTTTTCTTATTCAGTTTGAGACGTTTGTTGAGTTAACCAGGAAACCGTCTGCGTTTCTCAGCTGGCTCGACGGACATGAACACAACAAGCAGAAGACGGACGTCCATTACCGCTCGCTGGGCGGCGAGGGAAACTTCAACTACAGGTTCCTGTTTCCCTTCCACTACCTGCCAGCAGAGCAGCTCTGTGTCGTCGATAGGAAGGTAAACCTGTCATAAAAGTAGGGATATTAATTTAAAACGACCCATTTTTCCAATAATCAAACACGTTTCCAATCAGATTGAAGTTATTTATCCAACTCGCAGTGCGTTACTATGTCTTTCTGTTTAGGAAATATTGTTGCTTTCCTCTTACCTGTATGATAAATTGACCCAGAAGTTATTGTGATAAACAATAATATTGTTTTGACTCCAGATTAAACTAATAATAATAATAATAATAATAATAATAATAATAATTGCTTTTTAGTACAAATATATCCACTCAAAGACAAAAATACTTAAATTTTCTAAAGAACATTTAACACTGGAACTGGAAAAATATTTTAATATACATAATAAACAGAACAATAATTAAAATGGATTATGAAGTCTCTGTATCCAAAACTGATTTTCAAAGAATGGTAAATAGGTAACTTAGACAGGGAAAACAGGCAAAAGAGGCAGGTAGTGCAAACTAACTACTTCGTACTGGGTGTTAAATGTTTCTCAAAATTGCGGCTTTTCAACAGTATTAAAGGGGAGAAACTCTTTAATGACATTTTTAATTTATCATGTGATTAATTGATTCATTGTGTTTTGGGTTGTAATGTAAAACCGCTATAAAAGTGAAAAATTCCTAAGTGGGCGGAGCCAAGAGACACTGGGGGGCGTGTCCAAAAGTGGGCGGAGCAAATGAAGCACTTTAGCTTAACTTTACCACTTTGTAGCTATACTTAACACCTTAAAACAAAAAAACAACTAGTGATGAATCTGGCAACTTTTTTCTTTGTTATTGAAGACTTTAATGGCGGCAAAATATTACAAAATTAAACAAAGTTGTCGAAATTTAAAGAGATAGCAGCATTCCAGTGAAGAAGTCAGATGATATCCTCCCGTCTTTTTACTTTTTTAACATTTTCTGACTGATTATTTTACATTAAGCTTATATTCAACAATATTGACTAATTAATCTATTTCCCCTTGGGGATCAATAAAGTATATATTCTATTTCAACATGGCGACTTGATTTAAGACACACTCTTTCATGTCTGTCTTGGAAAACACTTCCACCACATTTCATGTTACGTTCCAGTTGTAGTCGGAAAATGGGAAATTCCAACTTCCCAGAGGGAAAAATCAATTTGAATTGTGACGACTTGTAAGGTGTGATTCAATATGGCTGCTCTTCCTGTGGGCATTTATCCTGTTATCATTTATCATGATAAATTTCTTTTTGTTTAAAGAACCCCAGAATTGTCATTATTGTTGGTCATTTTACTATTTTCTCCACCGTTTATTCAATGAGTATATAAATTAATTTGAAAATATGATTAAATGTAGTTATTTTGTGTAGTTTAATGGTAAAAAATAACACTTTTTTATATGACTAGAGTCCTAGAGGAGCATATTTATGCTTTTTAAGAGCATTGTTTGTGTTTGTGAAACTATAATTGAAGTTTTATGCAATCACAGACATATAGTTACCTAGAAAAGACATAAACAAAAGATGTTCTTATTGTCACGTTTACTGTTACCACAATAGTACCACTAAATATTTGATAGATTTTTAACTCCATTTCACCCAGCACTATTTTAAAGTCATGAAATCAACTTATTCTGCGTAGTTTGATAATATCTATCAAACTACACAGTTTCAAAGCTTTTGCATCGAATTTGAAGAAACTCTTGGTGTTGCAGCGAGGCGCAGTCAAAACGACAGAATATTTGCTGCTTGTTTTTGCCGTTTTCTCTCTCTCTCCCCGTTTTCATGTCTCACGCCGTAATTAACAGCCACTGGACCAACAGCCGTCCAACCATCACATCTGCAACTGTGATAATACGACGGCCGCAGAACGTGGCGGTAAATTACAGGTGGACGTTTCATAATATCAGGAGTTATGGATCAGAGCGCTGAGTCAGACTGAGGCCAGGTCCTCCCTTCCCGCTAACTAATCCACTGCTGCCTGCAATTAACAGAAATAATGATGTGACATTTCCACGAGGAGGAGTGGATGCCGCTGAAAGCCCAGAGACTCAACGAAAACATGCAGCGAGGAGCTGAAACAACAGCAGCGCTCCGAAAGTTGGAGCAACCAGCCGGCTGTCATTTGCTGTGCTTGGCCGGACGCCGAGCCTCTTTAGCCGCTCTCTGCCGACGTGTTTTACAGCGGCGTTCGCTTGCTCTCACCAGCGTCTTCAATCAGGGAGCAGCTGAAAAGACAACGGGGAGTTTTAAATGAGACCCTGCTGGGCGGAGAGAGGCAGCCAGGAATGGAGACCATGGAGACAGAAACCTCAGAGCGTCGGTTTTACAACTGGATCTAAAGAAATCTGGAGAAACTTTTTATCATAATTGAAGATAATTTACCTCAAAGTTTCACATTTTCTATTCATTATCAATCAAAGAATCTACAATTTTACCCAGACATTTCCTAAAAACATGAAGGGTGACGGATTATTGTTCCCTGAACAAGTCAGGACACGTCTGTGACAAACTCAAGGATCGGGGGCCAAATCTCGCTCGCCATAGCTTTTTCTGTGGCCCTCTAGAGTCTAACAGGAACCATAAATAAAACCTTCAAAATAATGTTTCTGTACTGTTTTATTAATCAAACTGAATCAGTTTTTACCTGCAATCTGCCAAATGAAAAGATGTTCAGTATTATTTGTCTTTAAGAAGTACTTACTGGAGGCAGAAATGGCTATTTATTCATGTTGTAGCAGTTTAACAGGTTTTATCAGTATGTTCTGCCACAACCAGCCCTCTGAGGACATTCGTGGTCTTGATATGGCCCAAGATGTAAATAAGTTTGACGTCCCTGGCCTATGCAAAACATGTTCAGTACATTTTTGCGCAGAATCATTCTTAGATACAAAGACTTTAGTCTGTTCAGTTCTGCCTATTTTATGGTGTCTTATCACTTTAAATAAAAACAATCTGCTGCTGGCCTCACATCCCAGATCAGCTTTCACACTAGCACAGGAAAATGGCTGCAAACAGATGCGCAATTATACAACAGTACATCATTGAAATGCAGAAGTGGAGCTTCCTGCACAACCACCATAATGCAGCAAGTGGTTTCTGGATGGATACTTTGGTATATTATTATTTTCAGTAGTAGGACTTTTAAGCAATTGTGCAAACGAGTTTATTCCAAAGAAAGACAAGCTGATAATGAGATAAAGATAAGGAGGAATAATTGGTTTCTGGATGGTAAGTCTTTTCCAGCAGCCATTGTACAACGGTAAAACTATTTAATTTCCCTTTGGGATCAGTAGCGTAATTTTGAGGAGTTCTGTTTCGGTTGCTAGGCGACGGGCGGAGTTCCGGAGAGGTTGCTAGGTAACGGACAGAGTTCCAGAGAAGTTGCTAGGGTAACGCCGCAGTTCCTGTCAGTTGTGACTCAACATTCAGGAAGTTCTTTAAACATTTTACAAACACCACAAAACATTAACTTATTTCCAGAAATACCTGTGAAGTCAAGAGAGAGTTTTGCATAGAGGTCCATTTAAACTATTATATTTCTGTGAGTATCGGGTAATAATTTGTAGTTTTTACATCAATCTTTTACTCAAACTGCCACTTCCTCTACAAATCTTCTGCAACGACCAATGGGATCTCAGAGAAGGAAAAAAAAGATGGATTGAGGAAATGCTGGAGAAGAAGTTCCTGTACTTAGGACTCTGGCAACACCAAGAACGTGATTTATGCTGTTCAGTATTGTAGAGAACAGTTAGTCAAGCTCACCTCAGCTGCTGCTCATGACAGCGGTGGAGTAATAACTTAATGTACTTGGACAGAGTTTGTACTCAAACCAAGCCAGACGCTGAGCACGCTTTGCCAGGGATCTAGACATTATTAACTTCACACACGCAGAGGGTGTTATGTTTACTCTACTGTTTGTCTCTGTTATCATCAAGTGTTGGAGTTGGCTCTGGGTGTTGGGGAACGCAGCAGAACAAATTGGGTGGACTGACACATTTTATTGTTTAAAAAAAACAGAAACAATCTAATATATCTCTCTGTCTTTTCCTGGAACGAGGCTACAAGCAATAAAGGCAACATTTGTTTTCCTGGGTTGACAGGAGGAAGTGTGTATGAGAGCAACTTTACAGATTCAGCTGATCGACACCAAGATAAAATAGCAAGTGAGATTAGCAGCAAAAGTGGCTTTAAGTAAATATTTTAATATTACATTTAGCTGCACAATATATTGAATAACAGTTCCCATCACAACGTCAATGTGTGGAGTGTCGAACTCACAAAGCTATTAAATTGTCTGTTTTTAGCACCATGCTAACGCCCACAACAAGCAGTGTAAGAATGGAGAGGAAATAACACACTAAGTTTTGATTAAACATGTTGAAAATTTACCTTTTCATTCGTATTAGCTTAACTCCGGCTAGCAGTTAGCTTGATTTTGTCTGTTGGCTTGACGCTGATACTGTTTTTGAACTGATCTCACACATGAGTTGGAAAATCCTTTGATTTGCTAATTGTTTTGGAGCTAGCTAGTTTAAAAAACACAAGCTGATCATATATTTTTGTTCATTTTGTGTGTTCAAAACCAAAATGAGCTTAGTAGTTACATTTACAGGATCCTATGTGCTGGCAGCCATATTTGATGGTGAACTTGGGTTAGCAGTTAGCTTTACTTTGATTAACTGTTAACTTTACTCCTAGTAAAGTTGCTATCATATCTCTTATTAGGATTAGCTTGACTCTGATCGGTAGTCAAGTTAAGATGCCCCTGATTAGTATACAGCTGGAATCTAATTATCAGTTAGCTTAACTTTGAATAGCTTTTAGCGTTACTCCAAGAAACTATATAATCTGTGATTAATAGTTAGCTTGACTTTGAATAGCTTTTAGCATCACTAAGTAGTTGCTAGCTTGACTCTGATTAGCTGTTAGCTTGACTCTGATTAGCTGTTAACTTGACTCTGATTAGCTGTTCTTGACTCTGATTAGCTGTTAGCTTGACTCTGATTAGCTGTTAACTTGACTCTGATTAGCTGTTAACTTGACTCTGATTAGCTGTTAGCTTGAATGTTGCTCGCTGTTGGATATGTGATGAGGTTTCTTGCAATATAACCCTGAATATGATGGTATAAGTGCAGAAATCTTCTGTATATGTTGAAAAAATTGTAGCTTGTGAGGAAACATTGTGCAAATCTGATAATTATGTTGTGTAATTATGATAGTTGGTCCAAATTCAGCAGAAAAAATGTTAGAACTAAGAGCACAGTTGGATTAGGTTTTCCTTTACGCTGAAGCAACAACATAAACTAATGATTGTTTAAAACTTCAATAAAATGGGATCAAAACATAATTTACAGCTGTTTTTAAAATATTTGCGGCAAAGTAGTGAATGTTCTCAAATTACTGCGTCACACTGGTAGGTTGCTAAGTGCTGCTCTTCGGTTTGTAGAAAACGCCGAATAATTTTAGGAGTAACGACGAGCTAACAGTCGCTACAAATCACTGCAGATCCATTTAAAGCCATGTGTGAAAACCAATATTTCCATCAACTCGACAGCCGGCAGAGTGTCGCAGGTGGAAGGAGAGGAACCTTGCAACAGGGTGAAGCCGATTAGCACCAGGATGAGACTGGATCAGATCCTGTCTGGCAGTTTAGGGTCAGGATCCTGGATGTGACTCTGCCCTCACAGGCAGAAACAGTGATGTTGCTGCAGCGCTGCTCCAACCTGAAGAGAGCAACCAAAAGAAAACAAACATGGTGCCCAAACACAAACTTTTCTTCTTTCTCTGACCTGAGAGCAGCTAATCAATCATGTGTTGGATTTTCCTTACAGCTTCAGAGTTTTTCATTGTGTGCAGTATTTACTGCCTTAAAGAGACGGTACACAATGAGACATAAACCCAAATTGTTTACCTGAAAGGTTGAAATGATGCTTTATCTGCATGTTATGCATGCAATATAAAGAGATGATGTCCCTAATTATGAATCTTTCTTGTTTTCTGTGCAGGAACATTTCTGGAACATCGATAAAACTGAAACCAAGCTGGCTCCTAAACTCACCATTCAGATCTGGGACAATGACAAGTTCTCCTTTGACGACTACCTTGGTAAAAACAAAAACAACCTAATCATTCATGCTCTATGAAAGATGAGCGTAGTGAGATCGTACCACCTAAAGTACGAAAATGTAGAAAAATCCTACACTGAGCTGGTTGTAAAACCTCTGTGACCAAAATGTAGAAGCTCAAGAAGAAAGATGCAACAGTTAAGATGATAAATGAAGAGGAAAAGTTAGGAAAATTAGCTTTAAACTGCAAAATGTAACTTTTATAAAAATATTCTTGTTGAAGCTGTCATCATGTCATGACAGTTTGTTACGAAACAGATAATCTGTAAAAACAGATTGTGGGCTAACTAGAAACAACCAATCAGAGCCAAAAGACGAGTCCCAGCGCTGCCAATCACCCTAGCGTAGCCTGATGCGAACGCTAGGGTAGTTAGCATAGCCACCAATGCTAACGGTTTAACGGTGGGTAAACGGTTTTCCTTTATTTGTAAGTTGTTTCTCTGCCATTAGAACATTTAACATCAAGTACATGAGGTTGATTGACAGCGCTAAGCCCCGCCTTTGGCTCTGATTGGTTACATTTCTTCAGATGTAACCATAAAGAGGTGGAGGAGATCAATATTTTCAGAGATTATCTGTCTCATAACAAACATGTTGACAGTTTTAACGAAGATGTAAAAATATATATTCTTTATAGAAGTTACTGCAGCTTTAACTGTGATTAAATCATCAAGTAATTCAAAAGTAAACATAATTTTATGCTTCCTTGCCTTGTGCAGACATAGTTCTTATAGATGTGTTGCATCATATTGAACTTTAATGCAGTGATTTTGATTGATTACTTACATAAAATGTATCACTTTTAATTGTTTAAAATTATTTTTACATACAAAAGTTCCAAGCGGAACCTTTCTATTCCCGTGTTTCTGGTACGCAGATAAATCTGACGCACAACCAACATCGATAGGCGGCGAAGCTGCTTCTCTTGGCCAACTGGGAGTTAATTTTGCTTCATAAAACTGATCTGATTGGACGCTGGAAAACACTAAAAGCAGTTAGCATATTAGCTAAGCTGGTCAAGGCAGAATTAGCATCTGAATGCTAACATGTAGCAGCAGCACAGACGTCCTAAATGCTAACCAGACGTCCTAAATGCTAACATCAGGATCCACAGTTCACGTTTCTAAAAGTTACAGGAGTTCCTGAAATATTTGAAAACTGAGTTGCACCAATTTGATGGTTTAATAACATAAATAAAAGATTAAAAACAAGAAATGTTTCTGTTGTTGAGTTTATATGATTGTTTATTCAGTAATTTAGTAGCAAAAAGTGGTTTTTGAAGTGAAAATGTTGCTTATTTTGTCAATGTTTTCAATTAAAATCCAATGAAATGTTATTTAATTGCTTAAATGCTTAAATTGCCTTTATGTTTTACAGGAATAGTGAACGGCTCCAACAGAAAAGCTAAATATTCTCCACGTCATAAATTTACTCTGACGTAACTTTTTCTGTTTTAGATTTTTTCCCCAACAAGAACATTTAAACCAGGGATGAATAAAAGTGGTGGAAGTTGCACCAGTGTTTATTTACACTTATTTAAATGAAACCAGTTTGTTTTAAAGATCATACCAGCTTTGTTTTCTTACATTCCTGACATTTTATTTCTGCTGCAGAAACTCTTAACTGCATCCATATTATTTTCCCTCTGAGTGAATTAGGATCACATATTAGAGCCTTTGGGGGAGACAGACACTTAAGTCAATTTGAGTTTGACATCCAGACAGATTTCCCTCCTTTCTGGCGACGGATTAGGGTGTAAACCAACCCCAGGAACCATATGTGCGATGTACGGACAGCTACTGTGATAACATTTATCTTTAGAATTAACACTCTTTCATTTCCACTGTGTCGGCACTTTTGGCCGGGAGGGAGACGCTCGTTTTATTTTTTTTTCCTCCGCCGAAGTCAAGCTGTCAAAATTTTGCCTTTCCTTCACCCCTGACTCTGCCTCAACCCCGTCTCTTGGAATAACTCAGTTCGCTCAGAAAGAAGAAGAAGAAAAAAGCAGGAGAGGTGTTCTGAGCCGCGGCTCGTCCCTCTGCGGCGGCGAAACGATGAGGAAGATGAAGAATCCAGATTCTGAGCTGTTCTTGTCTGTCACCGTCTCGCTCGGCTGCGGGTGTGTGGCCACCTCAAAGCATTTTTTCCGTGCCTGCCTGTCTGCAGCTCGTCGGCTCGGACCGCCGACGGTTAATCTTCCTGCGCGGCGTGAGGGTCAGACGCGAGCCGCTTTCCTGCAGACACGCTCCTGAACTCCGGCTAGCTCTGGAAAAACACTTCCAGTGGATGCCTGGTGCTCCTGCAGACCTCCGTACTTTATGTCAACAAAAACTAAACCTTTTAATAACCAGCCTTCATCGCAGGATCACCTGTAAATCACTCGCAGGCCAATTAATCATCATACGGACCAAGAAATGGATGTAATAAAACCAAAATCTGGGTTCTACAAAATCCATCCCTGCTAACTGGGATCAGATCTTGGTTGGCCTTCGCTCTGGCCTCATCTGCTGGATTTACAGTTCAGTTCAGTCCCACTTTAGCTTCTGCTGATCTTTTTCCCTGATTGGTTTGTAGCTCGACTGCTCCGATTAGCAGTTAGTTCGATTCTAGTTATCAGTTATATTGATTCTGAGTAGATGATAGCTTGACTTTTAGGAGATTTTAGCTCGACTCTGATTGGTTGACTCCAAGTAGTCAAGCTACCGTTCTCTGATTTACAGGATTTTATCTGCGGGCAGCCATATTGGATGGTGAACTTGGGGTTGTTTGATCTTTTACTTCCCAGTCATAATTCTGGCTTCAAAGGGTGTTTTTATTTTCACAACTACCAACTTTGACATGTTAACTTCCCAGTGCAAAGAAAACACATCAAAAGTAGCGGTTAGCTTGGCTCTGAGTAGCTATTAGTTGTTGATTACCAGGCAGCACCAGTCTAATTAGCATTTAGCTTAGCTCTGATTGGCAGTTATTTTGACTTTGAGTAGCTTTAACTTGATTGTAAATAGCTGCTAGCTTGATTTTGAGTAGCTGTTGACTAATTGGTTGTTAGCTTGATTCCAAGTATCCAAGCTAATCTGTCTGTGGTTAGACGTTGAGCTAACACGTCAACCTTTTAAAAAAAAGGTATGTTTTTTGCTGTCCAGTTGAATAATCTGATCTTTAAATTATAAATGTGTTCAGGCCACGTGGCGATGGACCTGAACCACATGCTGCGTCCTGCCAAGTCTCCAGAGAAATGCACCCTGCAGACGCTGGACCAGTCCGCGGACAAACTGGTGTCTCTGTTTGAGCAGAAGACGGTCAAAGGGTGGTGGCCCTGCACCTGCGAGAGCAACGGGGAGAAGATCATCGCGGTGAGAAAACAAGCAGGCCTGCGCACTGATTCCTGTGTAACAGTGTTGTAGCTTCAGAAGCTAGCTTCTTTTCGTAACGACTTTGACTGTTCAGCTTTTGTTTACGCTGAGCTTCTTCTGCGAATAAACAATGCAGAGTCAGATTTTAATTCCGCTGTACAATCTGTTACGTATTTAGTACAAAATAAAACATGTTAGTCAGCAAACAGTAGACAATCATAAACTTAGCTGCTAATAGAAATAAATCTCCAATTTTATACTTATCATGGATCAAGGTATCTAAATCAAGGGAATACAACCATAAAACTGTTTGACTGCGTTAAGGTGATAGCTTGTAACAGCATTTAGCAGCTGCTACCTAACATCTTCTGCAAAGATGCTAATGGTTGGTAGCATTTATTCTAATGGTGGTTAGCATCTAGGCTAGCAAAATTACTCTAAATTCTTACTGGTGAATGTGAGTTAGTGCCACAAAAATAAATAACCAAAACATTAATAATAAAATAAAAAATGTAGGGATATCTCTTAATAGTTAGATAGTCCTGGGTGCCACATTTAGGAGTCTGAAAATGAACGTTGGTGTTTCAGGGGAAGGTGGAGATGTCTCTGGAGATAGTGACAGAGCAAGAACAGGAGGAGAGACCGGCCGGGCTCGGCAGGGACGAGCCCAACATGAACCCACACCTGGAGGAGCCTCAGTGAGTCCCTCAGAGAAACCTGCAGAGGAAATGAAAATATCCCTTCCTCACCTTAGCTCCTCTGCATCACATTATCAGTAGTTAGCATTTAAGCTTGAGGCAGCTGACTGTTAAATTACTGACAGTTTTTATTTAGACTAGCAGCAGATACGATCACATTATTGACAGTTAGCAATTAGGCTAGCAGCAGGTATCGGTCACATTACTGACAGTTAGCATTTGGCTAACAGCAGTTATTGGTCACATTACTGACAGTTAGCATTTAGGCTAGCAGTAGATATCGGTCACATTACTGACTGTTAGCTTTTAGGCTAGCAGCAGATATAGGTCACATTACTGACTGTTAGCTTTTAGGCTAGCAGCAGGTATCGGTCACATTACTGACAGTTAGCATTTGGCTAACAGCAGTTATTGGTCACATTACTGACAGTTAGCATTTAGGGTAGCAGCAGGTATCGGTCACATTACTGACTGTTAGCTTTTAGGCTAGCAGCAGATATAGGTCACATTACTGACAGTTAGCTTTTAGGCTAGCAGCAGATGCGGTCAGTTGTACCTTGAGGCTGATGCTCCTCTTCCTCTTCGTCCTCCTAACAGGCGCCCTGAGACGTCCTTCCTGTGGTTCTCCTCCCCTTATAAGACCCTCAGGTTCATCGTGTGGCGGCGATTCAAATGGTTAATCATCCTTTTCATCATCCTCTTCCTCATCTTCCTCTTCCTCGGTGTCTTCCTCTACTCCTTCCCGGTAAGTTTCCGTCTGTTTCCTTTGGCAGGAGCAGAGAACAAGCTAAACCAGCGTCAAACAGACGTAGAAAATAAAATGTTCTTAACTTCTTTTCATCTTTTTTGTCTGTTTTTACTAGAACTATGCTGCCATGAAGATGGTTGGACCGTTTGGACCGCCCAAAGCTAATGGTCAATAAGGAGGAATGTGAGAAATGAGAACAAAAAGACAAAATTATGAAAGGAAAAAACATTTTTGAAAGTGAAAATCATGAACCAAAACTCTGTACCTGTATTGTATCTACATCACAACCCAACACAGATTTATTTTAGCTTGCGCTAACCCCCAGCTCTCTAATGAAACAATTCAGAACATCAGCATGATAAAAAAAAAAAAAACATTTTAATGCTTTAAAATGCAAAATCAAAGCAGGAAATAATCCAAAGATACTTTATATATCCAAAAGAGAAGTTAAATGTTGCAGATGGTGATGCTGTGGTCAGGAAGAAGCTTCACTAGCAGTCAGTCTTCCAACATACCTCTGACTGAAGACTGTTCCATGACATGCTAACAGCTGAATAAACAGGAAGCAGAGACGATTTTCCACAGTAAAATACTCTGAATGACATGGATTGTTTATTTGCTAACAATGCTAATCCACCTCATTTACTTTGCTGCTCCGTTTTAAGTAAAGCCGAGCAGAGAGATGCTGGAGTAGGGGATATGACGACGACATGATGCTTCTCTCTCTGCCTCCTTTTTTAACTCTTCTTAGATTTGAGGTCAAAGTTCAGGTGTTATTTAAATTTTTGAGATGCTAATCAGCTGCTTCTAGTTGTAGAAACAGGACCTTGTTGCTATGGTTACGCATCATAATTGTCCAAAAGTGAAAAAAAAGAAAGAAGGAAGAGCAAAAGTCTAAACTGTCCAGACATGAAACGTTTCAGCCAAATAAATTTTGAACAGAAGTAAGACGTTGGTTTGTTTTGCTCCGAGTCTCTGTGAGGTCACATGATGCGTTCGGGTGTTGTGGGATTTCTTATTAGAAACAAATTAATATCTCCTTTTTTAACATTTTCCTGTTTGTCTTCACTTTATTTAATTTAACGTTTTTGTTTCTGCCTCTTTTGTCTCTCATTATTAGTCGCCCTTCTACTCCAGGGGTGTTCAATGTGCGGCCCGGGGCCATTTGTAGCACTTACACTGATGTTTTTGGGGCCCCCAACTTTTTATTTTTAATCATTGTAAAGTTATTGGCATAATTTTTGCAATTGAAAATATTAATTATAATTCCAAGTATTTTTTTTACAACCAAACTTTTAGAAACTTTCACTGAAAAGTTGATTGATCTGAACATAAATCAGATGTAATTTAATTTACTGAACTCTGCTAAATATATAGCAAATGTTTTAGAAAAAGTGACCCAAATCCTGTTCTTATAATTGAATAAATTTGTTTGTGTCATCAAAAAATAATTTAAAAACTAAATTTTAATGTAGAAAATGTCCAAAGTCCTTGTTAATGAATGAATAACATCAGTTTTCTACACAAAAACAAAGCAATCAGGATGTTTTACTCACTTGATTTTCGTTGTTTGTATTTTATTATTATTTTATTGTGGTAAATTTGAACATCCCTGCTCTAAAAAAAACACTAAAAACAGCTAAAAAACTGAGTCAGAATCTGTATGTTTACGTTATGCTGCGTCTCTGAGCTCAGCCTAAGTAACGCTAACGTAGCCTAGCATAAGCGTGTCATTATCCGACCTCTTGGCCCTCGCGGTTCAGCAGGTTAAGACTTGGATTTGTTCTTGTTGACCTCAGAGCTTCGGGTTTATTAGTTCAGAGATGAAGCGAGTCGATATGAACTCATAACGCCGTGTAGCTCCCCCAGCAGCGCCGGTCCAGTAAAAACAATCAGAAATGTTTGGATAGTTTAAACAGAAAAGAATCGTTCAGTTCCTAACAAATCCTGCCCAAGCTGGATCAAAAAAGCCTTTAAATTTACCAAAAATATTCAGAATCAGAAGACTAAAAATAAGCAACCAGATCTGGGAAGGTGGCAGGATGAAACGGTTCTGTTTGTTTTAGGCGGCAGGGGGTAAAAACTTTAGACTCAGGTTTTACATCAGCTAAGTTGTGGGCACACTTCTGCTAATGCTGTTAGCGCAATGCTAACGCCACAGCTACACACTGCAAAAACTCAAAATCTTAATTCACTTAGGTTTAGTTTCTAGAGCAAGTATCTTATTACATTTTAAATAAAACAAACTAACTCAAAAGTAACTTTTCAGCAAGATATAGATTTTAGTTTTAAGTAAATAATTCCTTAATATTGATGAAAAAGTTCCAGTTCTATTGTCAGGGTATTTCATTGATAACATGGGGAAAATGTCTTGTTATAACTGAAATAATCTGCCAGTGGAACTAGAACTCGGTTGCTAGGTAACGGGCTGCCTTGGCTTTGGGTTGCTAGGTAACGGACTGGCCTTGGCTTTGGGTTGCTAGGTAACGGCACCAATGGAACTAGAACTTTCTCATCAATATTAAGTAGTTATTTACTTAAAACAAGCCTCTGTATCTTGCTGAAAAGTTGTTTGTAAGTTAATTTGTCCTATTTCAAGTTTACTAATGCATTTTCACTAGGAACTAAACCAAAATTACTTGGTGATTTTGTGTTTTTGCAGTGCAGAGGTTAGTTAGCCTACCACTTTTAAAAAGTGCTTTTTTGTGACAACAGATTTAAATATTTGCAGGGAGACGCATCTATGTAGTATTTTGTGTCCTTGTTTAGAAACTCTAAGCATCCTGTTTTATTTGGACAGTCCTGCTTCTGGCTTTAACTTCTTCAGATGCTTTCAAAAATTTAAACTCAGAGCTGTTTTCTCCTGATTTTTACGGCTGTCAGTGAATGCAACGTGCCTTCTTTCACCGATGGGGAAAAAAAGTGACCTTAAGAGTTGGTTTTATTTTGAAAGGTTGTCAGATTTTGTGTTTTTGCATGAGACAAATCAGTTTGCTGTTGTTACTGTAACATATGAAATGATTGAAGGCAAACGGCCTGAATGTATTCTGACATGTTGTGTGTTTGACCTGATGCATCTGCAGTCGTGTCGTCAATATTGCCAATAAAACCGATCAATCTGTTTCCATCCATGAGCCTTTGGAACTTTATCTGGGTTATTTTGGTTCTTTTGCAGAGGTAAAAACTCTGATCTCCAATCTCAGTTTAGGAAAATGTTATTTTAAGTTCCACTTTTTTATTTAAAAAAGATTTTTTTTACTTACTTTTTTCCAATATAAAACGTCTTTGAAGTTTACTTCTAAGAGGAAAAAAAACGATTTAAAAAATTCCCTCCAAAAATCACATTAGAAGATTAAAGCTGTGCAACAAAGTCAAAATAATATGGGAATATTTGTTACCAGAATAAAATTGTATTGCCAGAATAAAGTTAGAAAAAAATCTGAAATTTTGTGCTTAATCTCAGAATTACTCTAGAAAACATTCTCAAAAATTTTCAACTTTAGGAAATTTAAGCCAGAATTTTCCTGATTTTTTTTTCTAGATAATTTCTACATGTTTTTATTTCTACATTTTGTTGGAGCAGATTTTTGACTTTTTGACTGAAATTTCCTATTTTATTTCTAGGAAATTACTGAGATCAATCTCAATTTTGGAGACTTTTGGCAGAAATTTACTCCATTTTCCATAGCAGGTAAACCATATTACTTGAAAGCAGATGGATTTCTTCAGGTTTTCATCTCACTTTTGTTTTTCTGGCACAGTAACTGGTAATTTTGGTCCTACTTTGGCTAAATTACATTTCAGGATGTTCAAAGCAGCAGGTTCTGCACAGTTTAAACTCTTCCACCCGTCGTCTTTTGATCCAGTTTAGCAGTAAATTGGTCAGAGGCTGGGCGGGTCATCAGGTCAACATGGAGGCCGGTCAGGCTGAGACGCGGTTCGAAGGTAAACTCTTTGCATGTTGGAGATACTGGTTGCTAGGAAGAAAGTGTTTGGCTGACTGACCTTCGTTCAAACCTGCAGCGTCGGCTGGAAACCCTTCATGAGGGATTCCTCTCTCAACCTTAATTATTACTCTCTCCTCCTTCCAGCCCACAGCCTCACCGTTTCCCCCCATCGTTGTCTTTTTCATGGTCAGTCCTCAGGGTGCCGTTAGGGTCACCCTGAACTACCGGTGAACCTCTGACCGCAGGTTGTGTTTGCAGTTTGGGTGGCCTGTTTTCACTCCACCGTCTCTTTCATTTTCCAGGACCTTCAGGCTTTTTTACTCCTTCCTGACTCCGTTCGACCTTCTGTTTCACCACTTTGGTTGATTCTGCTCATTACCACAGCCATTAGCTGCTTCTCTATTAGCCATATAATTACACAAATTGAAATTATGGAAATAAATTCACTTAATGGAAACATTACAATTTTAACTCATGAAGCATGTAGTGGTTTTCCAGCCTTATTGAAATTGGCTTATTTCGTAAAACTGTCCCATGATCGCAAACCAGATGTCACTACTGGCAGAAACGACAGGAAGTGATAGGAGGACACTAAAGCGGTGCATGAATACAGTATTAAATGGAAGCTAATGCTAAAGCGCTAAATTCAACAATATGTCACTAGCTGTGTTTCCATTATAAATGTTTCCATTATAAATTTGCTCAAAATGCTGTCAGTATTCCACTAATGTTGAAAAAAATGCAATGTGCAGTGTTTCCATTTAATATTAAACGCAATTAAAATCACAGGTGAATAAGTTTGTCCATGTAATAATTTAAACAAGAATTCAACGACCATCGTGTGACTTGTGTGATGTGAAAAAAGTGTTTCCAATGCAAATTTGAGAAATAAACCAACTTTGATACGGTCATAACCTGGTGGTAGCGCTAAAACATGATTTTTTTCTAAATTAGCATATTTCTATTAAGCAAATGTACTTTTTGTAATTTTAATTTTTGCAATTCTATGGTCAACACAGCCAGTGTGATTCCTCACCAACCGTAGTAACCATGGCTTTCTTTATTACACCCACATATAACAGAAAAAATGTGAGATCATTCGTTATCAGCCAAGACATTGGGTTATCTGTTAGCGTGAACATCACAGTAGTCTTGGTCATTTTTCACAGGCTGCAAAATAAGTCCATCCAATTGTGCTACAAAAAGAAGATTTTATAGGTAATTGTGAAACTGTTGGGTTCTTGGTAAGCCGAAAATGAACCGATACCAAAATTTATGACGATGACCACCGCCATTTTGGCCATGTCAGTGCTTTAGGTCGAAAAGAGGCTGTGCAGGTACGCTACGCTCATGTCCCTTTAAGACGTCACGGCACGTCTGTAAAGTCTATAGTCACGTGACTCCGCTCCGTCCAATCTGTAGCGAAAGAGACGGCGAGGGAGAAAAAATGGAGGACATTTCAAACGTTGAGACGACGGCGGTAAAGTTGATCGAGGTAAGACTGTTTGGCTGTCATGGCGCTCGTCTGGTGGCTGTTACGTAATATGTGTTTTTATTTTAAAAGCAAGCGTAATTGTCGACTTTTCAAACTAACGAATTTCCATGATTTTTGGGGGGAAATGTACTCTTGTATTTTGTTGTTTTGGTTGTTTAATTCTTTTCGATCTATAATGGCCCTCATAGATTTTTCCAGTTCATGTGCATGAAAACTTTTCTGAAATCGTCCTGTGTGTACAATATTATTTTTAAAAAACTGTGTTTGAGGATATTCGTTGTTATAAAGACCCTGGAACAACTTGATGTCTTTTCTGGTTCGCTAATATAAAAAAAATGATAGAAGTTAGAAAAAAAAGTGTGTGAAGTCATTTGTAATCAGGCATAACCAAAATGTTGGGTTCTGACAAACTGCAGGTCAAACACATTTTTCCCAGGATACACAAGATTCCCATTTGATTAACCACAAAAAATAAGAATTTAGAGAGATTATTGTGAACCTGGATGTCTCTTCTGATCCAACTTTGTTGGACCTCCTGGTCTCCTGACCCCTTTTTCATCCTGTAGCTTCATCTCTTTGCTATGCTATCAAGCAATATCATAAAGTGGAGTTTATTAAAGAAATATTTAGTTTTATAGGTGTATCTTCAGAGGAGCTTTGAACATGCTGGGGTCAGAGTTCACCTCATTCACCAGACACACAATGGAAAATGGCCGGAGGGGAACCGCGCTAACAGGTTTCCAGTTGTTTCATTATCGCCTCTGAGATGAAGCCCACAGCTTCAAACACATGTAGGCAGTAAAACCCTAGTAGCCCCATCTGTAGCTGAGAGCAGAGCTTTCACACCGTCAGGTCATGATCTCACCTTGCAAACTTTCTCACAAACATGTGTTCAGAGATATGATATCAGCTCGCAAATACTTAGAAGTGTGCAGATGTGCATTAATGACTCGCGCTGACACCTCTGGGGGCATCCAGAGGGCAGATTCCTGCCTCCATGCCGAGGTTCGTAATTCAGCTTGCAACCTCATTTAATAAGATTTTTGGATCAATTGCAGTAAACAATATTTTAATGATTATTGGAAGTAACAAAAATTTACTGGCCGACACATTGTCCCAGAAGTTATTGCGATAAATGACAATATTGTTGTTTGGAGACCATTTTCATGTAATACAATGGTAACGGCATAATAATGCAGAAACAAATTCCCAGATATCAACAAACTTTAAATTCTAAGGAAAAGGTTTTACCTTTATTTTCTCCCCCATTCTATGAAAGCATCAACAAATATCAATAAATTTGAAAATATGATTAAATGCACTTATAGTGATTAAATTCTCTCCTCTATTTGAGTGGTGTCCTAAATAAGCATATTATGTGTATTGTTTTTCAAGAGCAGCATTTCTGTTGTTTAAGGGGGTATGATTTCTGTCATGCAGCCACAGCCATTCAGTCACTTGACAAAGAAATAAATACTTCTTCCTCTTGTCATGTTTAGTGTTACCATAATAGTACTACAAAATATTGTGATAAAACTTTAACTGCTCACCTTTACCCAGATGTTTTTGTCAGTAAGTTTGTGTTTTTTCGTCTTCTGACATGAGCCGTTTTAAAAACTTTCCAGAACGTTTGAGTCACCTTCAACTGGCCCTCCGCCCGTTACCTAGCAACCCCAGCAGAGCTCCGCCCGTTACCTAGCAACCCCAGCGGAACTCAAGCACTATCTCATTATTTAACAGTGATTTTTTTTGTAAATAAAACGTATTGAATATGTTTTGCATCGCCCACAGACCTGTTGTAACCTGTTAAGAGAAGCACATTTAACGCTGAAACAAGCTTGTTCAGGTTTTATAACTCTGAGGCATCAGAGTGCCTGTTTGCCAGACACTTTCTCCTTCCAGCTGACGGGAAGCCAACCTGTTCTCCAGGCTATTTCAGATAAAAGCATGGGGTTTGTTTACTTATTAGGACTCCCATTAGTTTCCACTAAATTGGTTACTGATCCTCCTGGGGTCCGATTACGAAAATATTCCTTTATACACAAGATTAGTCACATTTTGTGTGTGGTGGTACATGTAACGGGAAGAGTCATGCTAGGTTTGCTTTCCTTTGTTTCTGTAAAATTAATTCCTGAATAGTTTGACGAAATTATGTTTTTTATGCTAGTTTTATACCACAAAACCCATTATCTACCTGAACTAAATTATTGCATTAAGGTAAATACAAACTGCAGTTTTATATGTTTTCCAACTGCAGGGATTATTGCTATGTAACCAGTGACCCCAGTTAAAATGGATGTTTTTAAAGTTTATCTGTCATGCGTGTGTTTGAGCGGTTAGGTGTTACCGTCAGGCTAAATTGGCCTTTGCTGTTGTTCACTTTCTGTCGGTTGTAAACTCATTTTTACACACCAGGCTCCTCTCATTAGCCGCTGTGTTAACTAGCTCTGAGGAATGCAGTTTGAGCAGCTCAGTGGAAAAAGCTGTATAATTTAACAAGATGCTGATCACCAAATTGTTTGGGGGGTTTCGTCACCGTGAATTAGTGGGCTGTGATGTTTTAACAGACCTCAGGTGGGGGAAAGAGGGTGGTCTGCTACCTTCCCCGTCCTGCGGTTCATCTCTGAAGCCTTCGGATCTGAGCGTATTGATGAGGATGAGTGGAAACGTTTGAGGTGGTGACACTGAGAAAGCCACTTTGGGGTGTTTAGCTTCACATCACTCTTGGGAGTTTGCTCCGAAAACCTCAAAATGTCATTTAACAGCATGATGTTAAACTCCCTCAAAAACTCAGGAGAAAACATCATTTTCCAATGGTCCTGGTTCTGCTCTGAGGTAAAAAATCAGATCAGGTGTCTCAGAGTAACACCTGATTTTAAATTTGGTCTGATAGCGATGGCATTCATGGCTCTTTGAAAGAAGTATCAAGGATGCTGTGTTTTCATTAACTTCAGACTCTTATTTAGTTTGGTTTAACTTGACAGCCACTTACTTCAAATTAAGAGTGTCCCACTATCATTACAACCCCTGGTTTGCAGTTTCAGTCGTCACAAATGATTAAGATTCTAAGATAATTACTACAAAATGTTACATTTACCAGCTAAAAAGTAAAATTTCAAGGCATGCACAACTAGTTGAACATGTTGGCCTAAATATGTTGGAATTTTTCTATTAATAGTAGACCCATTATGCAAAAATTCACGTTAGATGTTTTTGTACCTCCTTTTGGGTCTCGACTGCTTCTAAAAAACAACAAGTTAATGTATTTTGGTGTCTGGAAAAGGAGCTGTTTCAAAAACCTCCCAATTATTGAGTCACATTCCATGGGCAGTGCACCGTTACTTAGCAACCCCAGCCAAGTCCAACCCGTTACCTAGCAACCTCAACTTAGTTCCAGCACGTTTGGTCAACTGGTTTTACCGCTGTTCAATGGCTGCTGGAAAAGACTTGCCATCCAGAAACAACTTAATGCACCCTGTTTGGTTGTGCAGGAGGCTCTACTTTTGCTTTTCAAAGATGCACGGTTGTAAATAGTGTAAACGTCAAGTTGGGGTGCATAGCCAGCAGCTTTCATTGATTTAAAATGACAAGAGGAAGCATAATAGTTTTGACACAAACAATGATTTTGTTTTGTTTTTTGATTTTTTTCTCGAGTGCCTTGAGACATTTGTTGTGAATTAGCGCTGTATAAAAAACTGAACTGCATTGAAACATCCACAGCAGGGGAGTCAAACTCATTTTCATTTTGGTCCATATCAAAAATCTGAATGTTCTTAAAGGGCCGGTTGTGCCAGGATGTGTTGATAAAGCCCATTTAACCGTTAAAATATTAATAAATATTACACTCCTTCCAGGATTTAGTTTTTGTGGTTTTTTGTTGTCAAAATATTTTTGTGATGCTAATTTGTAAGGATTTTTTATATTTGAACTAATGTAATATGTTAAATGTGACATTTTATTACTTGACATCCAGTAAGGCTGAGGCATCAGTCACTTAAACTCTATGTTTTGACCAAGTTTTAGAAAAAATGTGCAATAAAATCATAAAATATGTGTGGATCTGTTGGTTTTGTGTGAAAACTACAGTTTCTGTAAGAAAAACTGGAGTGATTTATTGATTTAATTTGGAGTCCAGAGGGCCACATAAAAAGCTACTGCGGGCCAGATTTGGCCCCCAGGCCTTGAGTTTGACACATGTGTCCTAGACCGTCAGTTTTAAGTAAGTTACAAAGAAATGCTTCGGTTTGGATAGATTTTTTTTTTATTTTGTGAAATTTGATATTTTATTTTAAAAAATCCATGTTTTTTCTGTTCGATTGCCCTGCAGATGCATCGTTTTCTGCTGGTTCCCTCTCTAAAGTGCTGGCGTTGCTCTTGGGGATAATTTAAAGGTCTGAGACAAGAACAATGAAGAACGTAAATGGCCACAAATATCCGTGTCCTTGAAGAAGACTCAGGAAATGCCCGCAAAGTTTTCCTGTAATTCCCAGAGATCCCATTTTTTAAAGCATCCTTCTGCATTTCTGCGCCGGCGTTGTCTCCGGTCCGGTCCGGTCTGGTCGCGAGTCGGAGCGAGAGGTCAGCCATCCAGCCCAGAGTTACGACCCCCGGCCGGCGCTGGGTGAGGAAGAGGAGCGTGAGAGCCCAGTGAAGGAGCTCCAGGCTTATTCTGAAGGGACTGTTAAAGGAAGCGGCTCCGGGTCCGTGACGAACAGCCGGCCCGAAGGTCAACCTTCAAGGTTTCCTTTTGAAGGATGTCGGTTCATTCACCGAAACGCCAGGGAGGGGCTCCTGACGTCCGACGAGTCACCGCGGCCTGTTTCCTGTGTGTGACAGGATGCTGCTCCGACCACGAGCAGCCAAATTTAAACTGGTCTGACTGGTCGTGTTGGGCGTTTGAGGCCTTTACCTTCGCTCGGTGTGGGAGCCGTAACCGTGTCCTGTTTCACACCGCCGCTGAAACAATGCCCATCTTTGTTCGGCCCATTGTTGCTCCGCAGGTTTGTGTGTGTGTGTGTGTGTGACTCCTCACCCAGGCCTGGGTTTTTACTAAAGCCATGGGACTCTGTAATTACAAATTAGCATCAGCATTAATACGATCTCAGGCTGTTAAAGCTGGAGTAGCTCGTGAAAAGCTGCGTTTAACCGCCTCAGAGGCGGCTGGTAAAAGCAGCGATGACGGGAAATGAAACGTGTTTGTGCAGATCCTCAGGATGACGCTGCTGCTGTTCTCTGCTCCGAGTCTCCGTGACCAGTTGACATTATTTATGCGCTTGTTTCTGCCCGTATTTATTTATGTCTCTGCCACATTTAAACACGTTTAACCCACCCTGCCTTTCTCGTATAACTGAATTTATTTGTCTCAGTGTGTGTTTGTTGTGCTTTGTGGTGGTCACAGTTGCACAATGTCCCTCTGTGTTTGCGAGCAACAATAGATAGTAAAGTTAGTTTCGTACTGTGATGATTGCTCTATAAATCTAAGAGCAAACGAAGCTTTCTTTTCGCTGAGGCTCATTGTTTATTGTCCCGTTTGAATGCTGCGCTGGTTGGCTGCAGGATAGTTTATCACTGCCGCGTCCTCCTCTGTCTTAAAACAGCACAACAAGCTCCACTGTGAGTTTATATCCTGAGGAAATTGCTGCACAATACAAAGGTATTCATTTTGCACGTTTTCTCACCTTAAAACCTCAAACTTCAGTGTTTGTTTTTATTGGGATTTTATCAGGAGGTAGACGATATGGATCCCTAAAGTCAAGTCAAATTTATTTGTGCAGCACATTTCAGGAACCAGGCATTTAAAAGTGCTTTAAATGAGAAAAACACAACAATAAAACATTCACCAATTATGAAACATGCAATAAATATTACATTTTGTCAAACATCATCATCAAAATCATCAATAAGCATCAAATATATTGGTCAATGTTCCTTTTATTATGAATCAAGGCAGTTTGATTTAAAGCTGCCTGAGATTTAAAGAAACTCAGTGTTTCGGCTGTTTTGCAGTTTTCTGGAAGTTTGTTCCAGATTTGTGGTGCATAGAAGCTGAATGCTGCTTCTCCATGTTTGGTTCTGGTTCTGGGGATGCAGAGCAGAACCAGAAGACCTGAGAGGTCTTTTGGTTATCACAACAGCAGATCTTTAATGTGTTGTGCTGCTAAACTGTACAGTGATTTATAAACTAACAATATTTTAAAGTCTGTTCTCTGAGGTACAGGGACTTTCTTATTGATTTTTAGGCAGATTTGTTCCAGTAAAGATAAATGCATGGATGAGTTTCTCTAGATCTCGCTGAGACATAAGTCCTGTAGTCCTGGAGATGTTCTTCAGGTGATAGAAGACCAACTTTGTAACTGTCTTTATGTTGCTCTGAAGGTTCAGGTCAGAGTCCATCACTACACCCAGATTTTGGGCCTGATCGCTGGTTTCCTGCTGTAATAAGTGAAGCTATGCGTTGACTCTAGTTCGCTCCTCTTTAGGTCCCGATAACTTCAGTTTTGTTTCTGTTCAGCTGGAGAAAGTTAAGACACATCCACACATCTGTCTGTTCAGTGATCGGATGGGTTCTGAGTCACCTGGTGACATCGTAATGTAGAGCTGTGCATCATCTGCGTAGTTATGAGCGTGATATGACAGCGACGAGGCGGTGAGCAGTGCTGCACCCCACGCTGACTAACTGCAGCCACAACACCTAAACTTTGCATTTGCATCAGGCTTTCTTCAGGTTGAAGAAAACTTCCTGTAGCTTCATTTATTGTTCCATTTATTTGAGGGAACAAATAAACGGACTGGAGTCTCAGTTAGGTAGGTGTTTTTTAGAAACACTGCTCTATAGGGCCAGGATAATACATCAGTATGTTATCCCTACAGAAATCTTCCTTCAGGTTTGAAGGTTTCCTGATCTACGATTTAACGTCTGGAGAGCACAGTGGTTGTAGTAGCAGACACCAGACCTCACCCAGGCCCGACAAAGACTGTTTCCTTGTCATTGCGCGGCACTCTTGAGTGAGACAAGGCTGCTGCTCTTAACCTCTGTACATGAAGTCAGACATTCAGGCCACCCTGCTCTTTATATCCCCTTCAGATACCTTTGGGGCCTACAGTACTAAATGTTTCCAGACACTTCACCAACCTGTACTGATGCGGGATTCCAGTTTCCAAGGACCACCGGCTGGTGCGCTTTCAGCCCATCGCTGCACATATTTGATTTAGGGCTGCTCCAAAAACGCCACATGAGATTGTGGTTTCGCCTCGGGACCGAAACGGGAGAGACGAACATCGGCTTTGAGTTTACATCCCCTCACGGTGTGGCTCGGTCTGCTGTTTGGTGTCCTGAAACAACCTGCAGATTGAAATCAGCATGACTCCAGCTCCAACTGCATTTTGTTTCTGTACTCCGAGACCAAACCCTTCAACTTATGAATCTTGCTGTTTTTCCTCCCTGTTTTGTGTAATTCCCAAAGCCGGAGCTTAAAGCAGCGATAATAAAAGCTAAATCAGCGCAGACTAAACATTTGGTTTTTGTGGCTGCCTCAGAACGGACAATCAACCAGGCAGGACGCTGGCCAGCCTCATGATGCAATTTCCTGTTGGGGTAAATCCTTTTATTTGAGTGTAACTTGGAGTCTAATGCCAAACTGTACGAGCTCCACGGCCTCATATCCGTTCGCTCACCTCTGTGAATGGGAGCAGAAAAAAAAAACAGGGTTCAGACGTCAGCGAGGAAACAGCCAGCAACTTTATTCCAGTATGATTTTATTGCTGCGATTATTAGATTTCATGAAATAAATCCATTTTAAGCGCCCCGTTTCACCACGTGCACTCGCTCGCTTTAATGTTTTCTGCGTCTGGGTGTGTGTTTCTGCCTCCTAGCACACGTTCAAAGGCGTCCGCCACAATAGAGCTATACATTAACGCTAATGCTGTTCCACAGCGACGCTCGGTTTCCATTCAGCGTTGAAGCGGGTCCACCTTCAGATCCACTCTGATCTGCTGACCCACTTTAAGTGTGTGTTTGGGTTTGACAGGAGAGGATTAACTCCTATTTTCCATATAGTCGGTGTGGTTATTCCATCATGTTTCCACTTTTATTCATGTATTTCAACAATGTTGAACTGTCTGCTTGTTCTAGTGGCTCATTCATTTCATTTTAAAACAAATGTGGTTCTTATCCTGTAAAACTATTCGTCAAAATGTTATTCCCAGTATTTTTTATTTTTTTTTTAGTGTTTCTCTTCAGCTCTGAGCGAGTTCTTTGTTCGTCTCGGTCAACTTCACAGCATGCACACTAAGGCTCGCTGTATTTATTCTCACTGTGTTTAACATAAATTTACATCATTAATCCACATAACTAATGCCAACTTTAACACATTTACCAATGAATATATATGCATATATTTTTAGTAAATGAAAGGGAATACACACACAAATTTAACATTTACAGAATTAGCAGCTGAAATGTTGCTAAACAAACAAACTACAGAGCAATGGTGAAAAGTTAACAGTTGTAAAATTAAACATCATTTATGATTAGTTAAAAAAACAAAAACTGTTTTTTTAATCACATGAAACACTAAATATAATTAAATTAGTTTGAATTAAAAAAGTTATACTGGTGAAGAAAATCATGAGCCCAACAACAGGAAAAGGGGGAGGAGCTGACAGTTGCTATGGTAACCACCAACCGTCAAGAGCGGTGACAGTTGGTAACTTATGTAGCAATAAATGTCTTTTTGACTAAACAAAATTAATTTTAAGACTTAAATAAACAAGTTTTGACAAACTTTACATATATAATGTTAAAATTTTTAAAATCACTCTTTCAAGTTCAAAACTAACAATTAACTTATAAGGGAAACATGTCTTGTTAGAAGTTAAATAATCTGTAGTTTTTCTTCAATATTAAGGAGTTATTTACTTAAAACAAGCTTCTGTAGTAGTTTTGTCATATTTCAAGTGTACCAAGATATTTTCACTAGAAACTTGACCAAAAATGCTTAAGAGTTTGTATTTTTGCAGTGTATAGTATTTAGCCAGGGAAATCAGAACATATTTGGCATAACTGTCTTACGGTGTGAACCAGGCATGAAGTTTGAATAGAGTTGGACAATATGGCTGAAAAAAAGTATCACAATATAAGCATTTTATATCGATATTGATAATTATTTATTTTTTGTCTTAACTATCTGAAATATTGTCAAACTGGTGGCTTGATCTGTCATGTTTTATCCACAGTTTTCACTCCATGCCGTTTTTTATTTTTAAGCAGTCATGAGTCACTGTGGCAAAACTTGAAACTGCTGCTGCGCCAGTTACTCAGCAGGTCGTTGCTAGGTAACCAAAGTCTGGGGGAACTTGAAACTGCTTGTTACCCAGCGTGTTGTTGCTAGGTAACCAAAGAGTGAGTCAGTTAGTTGATTCCACCAACCTAGCTAAGCTAGCCTTGAGATGTTGAGCAGCTAAGCTAAGCCCTTTCCTCTGCCTACATCTCCCAGAATGCTGTGGGGTTCTAGATCAGTTATTGAAATGATTGAAAATTATATCAGATATATTGTCTATGGTTATTGATCACATGTCTGTTATGATATATACTGTTATTGATATATTGCACCGCCGTAGCAATGAATTAAGTTTAGGGTAAAGGTCAGGGTTAGGCTATAGAAATGAATGAAACATGATTGGAAGTCAATGCAAAGCCCTTGTAAAGGTAGAAAGACATAATCTGTGTGTGTGTGTGTGTGTGTGTGTGTGCGTGTGTGTGTGTGTGTGTGACACATGTGGCTCCAACACACAGCCATGTTGGTTCCCATGCCTTATTAATTTCAGGTTTTATGGAGTGTAATCCTGCAGCCAGTGGTGCGGTACAGGTATGCAGGTCTGTGTCAGTGGGTGCCGTTACCGCTAACGAAGGTGACCAAACACGCCCACACACACTCTGGCCCCCTGCTGTTTTAGGAGCCTTGGGTTTGTAGGAGCAGACCGAGGCGTCTCACTGGTCCCTGGCAGACGTCCAGCAGCCAATCACGGAGCTTTGCCAATTAGAGCTCAACGTACGGCAGGCAGAACATTTTGAAAGGCTGCTTCGTGTGTGTACAATATGTGATACTGCCATTGTAAAGTGTGTGTTTTCAGAGCTTGTTTGTTGTCATTTTATGTGGTTATGAGCGTGTGCTGACTGTACTCATGGCAGTCGCCCAACTGGACATTTACCCATTAAGATAACAACCCTGATGCACTGCCAAAACTATTAAAGAGCAGTTCTAAGGTGGATGTGTGTGTTTTCTACTTGTGGCTTTTATAATAGTCCCAGTGGTTGATTTAGCACTACCCCCCTGGTAGTGTGTGTTTTTATAGTGGCTCTAATAACTAATAAGAGGTTCCCAATACTGCAGTTGAAATTAATCTCACCATTCCAACCACAAACTGCCTTTTCTTTTTTCAGCTTTTTGTCCTGGTTGATTATATTCCCTTTCATAATGCCAGCAGTTGTTTTCAATTTGGTTCTATTTCTAAAAGTTCATTTTCAGGGCAAACTTACTTTCCTATTTTTAAACTAGCTAAACAACATATCTTTAAATATGTTCTGGCAGATTTTACTTTATGTCTTCCTGACCATGATGGAGCATTTGTTTCAGTCGACAATGAGACATCACAAGTCGGAGCAAACCAAGACGAGCTAACCTTTCAAATAGCTTGGTAACATTTTACCAGTATTCATTTCAGTAAGTTTTTTTCCCTTTATTTAAACAAAACAATACACCAGTTTAAATAATGTACGTTACATTTTTGTTTTTTTAAGTTAATTTTTACTTTCATTCTGCTAAAACTAGGCATTTTACCAGGTTTTGGCTAGCTATCAATTATATGCTCCTTATTAGCTAGCTAGCTATGTAGCTATCTTCCTCTGTAGCTCCACAGCTAGCGAGCTGTATGCTAACCTAGCTGGATGAATACTGCTAATTTGTCTCCATAGCAATGGCCCGGCACTGGGAACTCAAGTTAAACAGGACTTGTAACTGTTAGCACGACAATGTAGTTTCTCTACATTTTATGTCTTCAAATACTAAAAAAACATGTCTACAAATAGATATTGTACACTGCTACATTCATCACTGGTTTAATCACAGTGATGAACTCCAGTGCTAATATTAACTGGTACTGGAAACTTTCAGTAGATTCTTGACGCCAGCTAGCAGCCATGTTGGATTGCACACTCAGAGTCGCTGCAGCAGCTACGACCTTCCAAGTCTGAATTCCTACTTCATGTGGTAATCTTGTTGCTTTTCCGACTGGGAACTCAGAAAAATTCAACTAAAACGCATCATATTTATACCTTCTGAGCTAATAAGATACATAGCTAACTTTCTAAGCTAACTGTTTACATATCTGACTTGTTTTAGTTTAGTTTTGGTCTGAAGTGGGGAGAAAAAAGGAGCCAGTACTAAAAAATATCACACACATTTATGTCCCATTTCTTTCTACTTCGATTCATAGATCAATAGTTTTATTGTACAGAACAAGAACAAAAGAACAAAGCCAAATTCAAAGTGGAGCCGCTTTTATTAAAGTGCTTTAAAGCAGAATTTTACCAAAGTAATTGATTTTTTGTAACATTTATCACAATATTTTCTTTCTTTTTCTTTTATGCAAGCATTGACACCTCGACCCAGAGAGAATCCCGTCTAACTTTTCATTGTTTCTCTTTATTTGTCCGCTGTAATGTAATGTTTGTTTATTGTGTGTACCTGAAATGGTGAAGCACTGCGAATCCTGAGGTGTAAAAAAATTAAATCCAATACATTTTAGATGTTACAGCTCTGAATAGCAAATTATATACACCAACTGACCAATAAAGAGGTATTTATTGAATATTTTTTAGTGTCTAGTCTATTACCAAGCAGATGCATACAGTCGTGTAGTTAGCGATTTTTGGCGTATCTGTTGTTATTTTCTCTGACTTGACAGGTTTTTCTTGTCGAACCATCGATGAATAGAGGCCACTCGAGCCAAAAGAAATTTCAAAAACAGAAGCAAATGGATACTTTCATTCGTACTTAGTGTTAAGTGTTGAATTAATTGCATTACTTTGCAGAGCCACTCTGGTAACCACAATATAAATACAGAGCAAATTGCCAGGGATTAAACACGGTCCATTCTCTAATTGTTACAGATTCTTTCTAGATGTGATCACATATTTTATTGCTTTCAAATGGTGATTTAATGAGGATTAATACATTTTTTTCTTGTTTTCTTGTTCTTTTGCTCTCCCAGTTGTTCACATCTGCCAAAAACTCTCCAAACGCAGACGCACGTAAAGTATAAATCACTAAAAATGTAATATCCATACATATAATTGATTTTAAACCTGAGTCAAGAAACAGAAAAGAAAATCTGCTACACACACACACACACACACACACTCCTACTGACTGTTTAAGAGCATTTATATAAAAAGGGAGGAAAGAATAAATAAATCTATTCGGTAGCTGGAAAGCAGTCAAGTCCTAAGTTTGAGAGCTCCACATAGACACGTTCAGTCCTTCGTACAAACTCGACTCACCAGCACCAACGCAAACAAAAGGGCAGAGCAAAAATCATCCGAGTAAAAATACAGCAGAGACTGCCAAGGCTCCGGTCCTCCCTTTTTACAAAAATAAATCCCAGCGAAGAGTCTGAACGATGCGTGTGCATGTTGACACACTCGTGGGCGGCCGTCTAAGTGCTGCCTTTGTTTTCCATCCCACTTAAAAAGGTCAGACCCCGCGGGAGTCATTATCTCACCCCCTGATATTAATGCCTATGAGCCGAGAAGATTACGCGTGTGTGTCAGCAATAAGTTTCTCCTAATGGAACTTGTCTGAGAAGTGTAGATTGTAATGTTTGACAAAGTGTTGGTTTTTGTACGTTTACATGCTCAGTTTGGGGTAATTGAAGGGCTAACGGGCCAGGTGAGGTGCTCCGAAGTGTTTGTTCAGTTGTTTCATGGAAAAATACTGAACATGGAAATTACTTGATGCCCTTTTGACAAAGTTAAGCAACTGTATTTAAGGAATTTCTCTTTTAATATGGGGCTGAGAAGAAAGGTCAGATTTTTGTCATTTTGAAAGTTTGATGTTGTAGAGCAATCGGACGGAGCAGGAACTGAACCGGCAACCCACTGATTGTGGGAAAACAAACACAATCATCCCAAGTACGACTCAGAGGTCAAGCTAACAGCTAACTGGTATCTGGAGTCCAGCTACCTGCTACTTGTAGATCAAGCTAACAGCTTACTGAGTCAAGCTGCCTACTACCTCCAACTTGTAGATTGTTGGAGTTGTTTTTAAATAGAAAGTGCAAAGTAAATTTATTTTAAATCTTTCAGTTAAAAGTTTGACTGTACCTATTTGCTGCACAGTATTCACAGATTTTGGGGTGGTAGCGTATGGGTAACACAACCCACACATGGAGGCCTTAGTCTTTGATGCAGACGTCAAAGGTTCGATCCCCGGCCTGACGACCTTTGCTGCATGTCTTCCCCTTTCTCTTTACCCATTTTCCTGTCTGACTACTTTCAAATAAAGGCCACTAGAGCCAATAATAATAATAAAAAAGTTTAAAAATAAAAAAAATATTCACAGATTTTCCCATAGAGCATATCTAAAAGATGCGAAGAAGATGCAGCTTGAGGAGCTGAAATACACAATGACGTTTGACATGATACATAATTGCCTTTTTTATTTTTTCAGGACAATCCTGGTGGAAATTGGCTGGGTAACTTATCTGAACTTGTCTTCAAAAGATGTTAGCAAATCTATGATTAGCTATTAGCTCGTCTTTAATTATCTTTACCTTGCCTTCTTATGTCAACATATCTGAGTAGATAATAACTAGCATGTAATTAGCTTTAACATGGCTTATGTTAGCATATTTATTATTAGCTAATAGCTAGAATTTAAGTAGCCTTAACTTGCCTTCTTATGTTAGCAAGTCTATGAGAGTCTGTTAGCTCGTCTTTAATTATCTTTAACTTGCCTTTTTATGTTAGCATATCTGTGGTTATCTATTAACCTGACTTTAATTAGCTTTACCTAATATCTATGACTGGCTGTTAGCTTGTCTTCAACTAGCTTTAACATGTGTACTTATGTTAGCTAGTATTAGCTGCTATTTTGTCTTTAACTAGCTTCTAAGTCATCTTTTTATGTCAACATATCTTTGACTAGCTGTTAGCGTTTCTTCAACTAGGTTTACATGCATTTTTTTGTTACCATGGTTATCAGTAGCTATTAGCTTGTCTTTAATTAGCTTCTAACTTGTCTGATCATCTGCTAGTTTGTCTTCAGTTACTTTTCTACTAGCTTTAAATTGTATTGTTAGCAACTCATAACCTTTACACATAAGCCAAACTCAAACCAAATAAACAGTTTCAACATGAAGTATTTCACTTTTACTTTTTAGTACCAAACGGTTCAACATCACAATCCAAAAACATGACGCATGTCTGCAGCACAATAATATCCTGGCATTTATCGATCTTTTCCTCCCCTGAAAAGACATTTTCTAAATTTAACACAGCTTTAAGTATCACTTACAATCAGGATGGATAAATGACAGGAATTCCTGCTGACATTCTCACTTTGCGAACGTTTTTTCCAGCCTCAATATTTGGCTTGTCACAAGGGTCAAACCTAAGAGCTTTGGGGCAGGAGACAGTGGTTCTAACAGCCAGGTGAAACCACTTCTTCAGGCGATGTAAATGAAGGAGCAAGCAGGGTTTTCATTATAGTTTAAGAGTCGCCCCTGTTATGTTTTTACAGGCTAGTACGCTACAATATAACCTTTCTCTGCAGTCGGTGAATGGGAGCCATATGGAAAACACTGTACTGTACCTAAGCTGTGATTTTAGTAACAGACAGGGTATTGTACTGAAGCGATGGAGACGGGGAAAGAGCAGCAGACACGGAAATGAGTAGAAGAGTGGAAGGAACACAGAACAAAGTGGATCATTGCAGAACGCAGTTCAGCCGTCGTAATAGGCTTAAAATATGCTTCATTAAAAACACTTTTTGATTTAGCTGCAGTTGGACACCGTTTTACCTAAAGCTGTCTTTGTTTTTCTCTTGCTGGCATGAAGTGGTTGAAATGAGTGACGTCATTGTCCTGTTGGAAGGAAAACCTCCATCCCAGTCTGAAATGGTTTTCAGGCTCTAACAGGAGGTGCAAAGACAATTACTTTGTTTCACAGCAGAGTGAAATGTTACCTCTGTGATTGTCAGAAAGGAAAAAAGAATGACCAACACTAGCATAAAACGTAGGGAATAGAGAAACCACAGTGCTTTTTATATTCGTGACTCAGTCGAACGTGGTTTAAATTTTTAAACCTGTTCTTGATTTCACCAATAAACCCACTTACACCTACTGGAGATGAGGATAACGGGGAGCCATTATGCAAAATTCACATTTCACATGTTTTTTTATTCTTTTCATTTGGATTTCAGCTGCTTCTAAAAACAGCCAGCTGTTTTTCTTTGGCAATAAGTTAATGTTTTTTTAGTGTCTGAAAGAAATCCTTCCTCTTTTGGTTTTGTTTTATAGTCAATAAGGGTTAATGTTTTTTGGTGTCTGGAAACGAGGCGTTTCAAAAGCAGCAGGCACTGAGACGTTACCTAGCAACCCCAGCCAAGTCCAGCCCGTTACCTAGCAACCTGATCTGAGTTCCAGCACATTTGGTCAGCTGATTTTACCGCTGTATGTGCTGTACAACGCCTGCTGGAAAAGACAAATGTTTTGTTGTTGACTTACCGTCCAGAAGCCGCCTACTGCATTCTTGTTGATTGTGCAGGAGGCTCTACTAGTACTTTTCAAAGATGTCCGGTTGTATAATTGCACATATGTTTGCAGCCATTTTCACGTGGGAATGTAAACGTTGAGTTGGAGGCATTTCATAAAGCAGCTTATTTGGATTTAAAGTGACAGAACACCCTAAAACAGACTAAAATCTCATCATCTAAGAACAATTTTGAGCATAAAATGTAATGAACATGTTTTGTATAGACCATAGATCCATCCTAACCTGTTCAAGGAAGCATCATAGGTCAACGTTAAAGCACTAAGCAGCAGCAAACTCTTGAAACCCATCCATGGCTGCAGACCCGGGGATTTCATGGAGTTGTGGTAAACATAAATTCTGGACCAGGAATAAATTAAAAATCTCTCCACAGATGAACTAAATTTAATCGAGACTGTAAGCAGTGGAAAAGCGAGGAGAGGAAAAGAGCTGAGGTTGAACTCTTGCGGTTTATCCAGAAGAACGACAGAAGAAAGGAAAAGAAACTCTGCCTCTGCATTGATTAGAGCGATTACCAAATGGAGGCTGACGCATGATTGGCAGGGAAATCTCTGAATCTCAGAAATGTATTTCCTGCGGCACGTGAACGTGCACGTGAGTGTGCACGGATCACATGTACGCATAATCACATGCAGCGCCGCATAAATATTTCCTGAAACAAGCAATCCCAGGCTTCTGATTGATATGTGCTGAAATGCATTGGCGGTGGTGAACGAGTGTCAACACGGGCCTGGACAGACGCATGTAAGCTCATGCATTTATTCACTTGATCCTGTGACGCATCCAGACCTCATTATTCATTAGCTGCCAATCAAAAACAACAAGAAACCCAAAGAGGTAGAGTTTAGTTTCCCTGTAGATGATGTGGGAAAGGTCCGGATGAACATCTGCTGCTCGGTTTGTGAGTTTCGACTAATAATTTTTAACACGGAGGACGGAGTGTGTGCCGCCGCGTAAGTCAACCGTGGATGTCATAACCTGGAAGGGATGCACAGGGATGCAATGTAAGGAGACAGCTGCTTGGAAGCAAAAACGCTGAAACATGAAAGAGAGGAAGATGTAGGCCTTTGGATTCCAGCTGGATTTCCACAACACAAACTCAAAAAGCAAAACCAGGAACGCTGGAGTTTGCTTTTCCCAGCCCTTCATCCATTACTGGCATCGGACAAACTCATAAATCCAGAAATATTACATTTGTTTGGAAGAGATGGAGTTATTAAACAACAAACAAGTTTTCAAGTGATGATTTTGTGAAAGTTGTGCAAACTAATTATCACACCAACATCTAGTTTGACTAGAGGTTTTATCTAAAATGCTTTTAGCTTTACATTTAGTTAGGCAAACATTAGTGAATAATTAGTTGGTTGACAGAACTCTGGTGAATTGTTTCCAGCCAATGAACTGTCTGGTTCCTTGTCCATTTCTCTGCATCTGTGAACATTAAAAACATACACAATAATGTTAAATGGGCTATTAGCTGAAAAATTATACAAACATGTTAACTAACGGTTACAATATGGCCACAGTTACCTCTGGTTGTTTCAGAAAGTTAATTGATGAGACCAGGGTAAAAACCAGTGTTCAATAATACTGGGAAACGCAGCAAATCCACTGGTACCACTTCCAGTATTATAGTAGGAAATGGTTAAAAATACGACTTGGAGAGAAAGAAATCTGTGTTTTCTATTTAGATATAGTTTGTTCCTCTCTAAACTCAACAAGACAAGGATCTAAGCTCATATTTAATGTCTTTATGGGGCTCCAGTAACCTCCTCTTCTACTTTGGGCTAACACCACATAAATAAAACATCACTCACTGAGACGGTTTGCTCTTTTGTCCAGTGATGCAAGTCATCCATACACGAAGAGCCTAAAACATAGTTCCTGTCAAACAGTGACTGACTAAACCAATCAGTCAGTTTCACACTGAAACTGCCTGAATTTATTGTGCGATGCAGAATTTCAGTGTAACTTGGCAGAAAACGGTTGGATGGAAACGCCGAGCATCAGATCTAGTTTCCTGTCCCCCATGCTTTCACCCGCTTGTAGCGTTGGCGTTTGTGCCAGATGTGTGCGAGTGGAGGTCAGAGGATCGAGATCAACGCGGAGCCGGACAGACGGATAGTTTCACACCTGCAGGGTTCACGGCCTCAGGAAAGTTGAGGAAAATGATGGGAGGAGTGAGAAGCCTGAACACGTTTTCTCTCGTTTCTGGTTTTGTTTAAAGAGCTGCTTTGGTTTTAAAATTACAAGTGAGTTGGAAAAGTAAGACTTGACAGGGCAAAGATCTTTGATAGGTCGCTTATTGTTGGCAAAAAGGATGTGTGCGTCGCTGACGGGCAAAAAAATCCATCTTCAAAAAAGTACAGTATCCTCTCCAGATGGTTCCGAGTGGTCGCCATGTTGCAACAGGTTCGAATTATATGCAGACGACGAAAGAAAAGGATCTAAAGACCAAATGATGTTCGGTTTAAAGCGATGAACTCACATGGTTCAAGCCTTGCTAACAGATTGACGGTTTAACAAACATAAAAACTTACTGAGCCTTAAAGAACTAATCCTGTGGTCAACATGTGGGTTCTGCTGGAGTAGCAACTAAGTAAATATTAAAATCTCAGCGTGCCTCGTTCATTTGGGTTTCTGCTCCTTCTAAAAACTGAACCATGCTCTTAAGAAAAACATTCAGACAGCCTTTTGGTGTCTGGAAAACGAACCGTTCCAAAAACCTGTGGAATTAAACATCACAAATCAGGAGGCACTGCATCGTTACCTAGCAACCCCAGCCAAGCCCAGTCCCGTTACCTAGCAACCCCAGCCAAGCCCAGTCCCGTTACCTAGCAACACAGCCAGCAGAGGAGTACAGTTTAAGTATTAAACGTTTTATCTCTTTTAGCCCCAGTAATCAGAATAAGATTATTTCCTTATTATTAACTCGTTCCAGAAGCATTAGCTTGGATGGGTTTGTGTTTCATATCTTCCTCAGTGTTGATTTTAGCAGTTTCCGTTATTGTTTAAACGTCCTGTGAGTCACATTATTGTCAAAAGCTTAAATAATCAAGTTAAACATTTCCTGATCGCCAATAACTCGGAGCAGACCTCAACCGAAACATAAACAACACTCAAATGTTTCCTCACTCTCATGCTTGTGGCGATATTCCTGATATCTCCTTCAGCTAATTACGGAGAAACGGTACAAAAGATCACAGAAATGAAACGTAAGCACCCTTTAAATAAAAACCAGAAATATTTTATTAAAACACTGGCACACGAGGAAGCAGCGCAGTTCAAAGTATGACGAGCTTTTGAACGTTTTACTACAATCATGTGTACAAACCTCCAGCAAAATACCCGGTTTTAAAAAATGGAAAATATGCTAATCAGAAAAAGATTTTAGAGTAATGAGGAAAATATACGAGTGAAATTTCTCCTTCAGCGATGAAAGCGTCGTGTTCCTGCCGTCGAACTGTAGGCCTGTGCCTGATTATGACACGAGAGAAGAATGTGGTCCACTAACAACACGAGGCTGGAGGACGGTTCCTCCCCAGGCTGTGAAACACATTATTCTGCTTCGGTATCAGCACACACACACACACACACACACACGGACCTGAACTCCTCCGCCGTCAGACTCAGCAGCTGCCGGGGTGTGAAAGTCGATAAAAGCTAAAGACACCAACGTGTTGCTCCACCAAAGGCATTGTCCAACTTTTGATCGACGCTGGGGTCAAAGGTCAGATCTGGTGTGAAGCTGGAAGGCGATTAGCGACAGAGCTTCATTAATCTGAAGGTTTTAAAAATTTTAATGAAATCAAAATGAAGCTGTAGGTAAGGATTTACGCTCATCATTTAAGAGTTTTATTATGAGGAAAACGTGGTAGTTGTGAGAGTGGTCACAATAATGAGAGAAAAAAAACCACGATAAAGTTGTACATTTACAAGAAAGTTAGTAAAGTCATAATAATATGAGAAAAAAGTTAGTAATACAAGAATAAAGTCACAGGAGAATAAAATTGCAATATTTCAAAAATAAACTTGAGATATGAGGAAAAAGTCAGAGTAATACAAGAATAAAGTACAATGAAAAGTCAAAATGATAAACTGTTACTACTACTAGAATAAAGTCATAATAGTAGTAGGATGAGGTAGTAATTTTATAAAAACTTCTACACAAATAGTCATTTATTGAAAATCATTGTAATTGAGAAAATATGAGAAAAATCATATATAGGAAATCAGTCAGTGGGTTTGGGAAGGTGTGCGTCTTGTTACACCGTGTATAAAGCCAGCAGTTATACACAGTGGTGGTAGTGTGATGCTGTGGGGTTGCTCTGGTTTTTCCAAAGCCAGTTTTGCTCAATGGGTCCATCGATTTTTGTTTTTTATCAGAACTTTCTGAAAGTGTCTCAGTCATCAGTGTTTGAGCTTTTGTGACCCAAAACACAAAAAGTGGCTAAAAAAACAAACAAATTAAGGTTTGGAGCAGATTTATCTCAATCAATCAATCAATCAATCAAATTATATTTGTATAGCACATTTCAGCAGCAAGGCATTTCAAAGTGCTTTACATAATTAAAATAAAAACAGCATGACATTGATTAAACGGTGAGAAAGAACATCTTAAATCTGATTGTGGTCTTTAACAGGCCGTTTATTCTCAAAAACCCTCCAGTGAGGTTGGAACAAACAAGAAATAAGAACCGCATGACTGACATTCATCCTTCTGTCAACAGCAGCAAATATCCTGTAAAATATCATTTTCACTGCACCGTTCGAACTCCTAACCCATAAACAAGAATCCCATCCATGAGATTTTAAAGCAGCGACGCCAAATCAGGCGCCGAAGGGTTTTAATGACCCGATCAGACTGAATTTATCACCCAGGATAATATGCAGGCTGCTCCGGGTCAGACTCTGCTTTTATTATTCAGCACTTGATGTTTATGAGATCAATTGATCATGAGTCAAATGGGCATAAAAGAGCTTTTTGGTTCAATTTACGGCTCATCAGAGGTCACTGAGACCACTTGCTTGTGGTGACATAATGCAGTGACATAACAACCGCTAATGTTAGCTTCACAGAACGGTTTTAGAAACATGTTGATGGCCGTCTTAACAACAAAATTATGTTATCTAACATGTTCGTGGAATATTCACTAGTAATCCCTGCAGTGAAACTGGAGAAACATGACAGGCAGTGCTAGCTAAAAAGTTAGCTGTGCTAACCCTAGAGCTCTAATTATAAACGTTAGTTGGGCTAAAGCTAAGGTGCTACGCTAACATGATATTTAGCAGAAGCTAATGATAAACATCTAGCTTATATCTGCTTTTGAAAACCACAATCACCTATTTAATTTTGACATAATTTAAATATTTTATATTTATGTTTACATCTTGTGTGTGTTATTTTGTTCTTTTGTGTTTCTCCTTTTTAAATAAAGCATTTGTGGATCGGGGAGAAGAGAGGAAGCGGAACTTCCCCCACTTCAAAATAAAAGCATGAATATAAACGTCTAACAAGTTGAGAAATTAATACTCCATAACCAAAGCTTCAACATAAATGTCAAACTTTATTCAACCGAAAGCTTAGAAAACATTTTGAATTTATCCAGAAAAATAAATTTAGGGGAAGCTAAGTGCGCTAATCGTCTTCAAAGTTAGCAAAAACTAGCTACCTTCGCTATTAGCAATTATCATATTTTCCGTACTATAAGCTGCACCCCCAAAGTTAAAGAAAAACAGTAAACATGCACATATAAACTGCAGATTTCTCTGCCGCTCCAGGTTTTCCACAGCGATGCAGCAGAGGAGGGCGGACACCCAACACTTGAGTCATAACAGGTCAAATGAATATCACATTTATTAGGGTTGAAAAAAAAAAGTTGACAAGTTTAGATTTAACTGAACTGATTACGGTAGTTTCAGAACGGTAACTGTAACAGTAAAAGTGCTGATCCTTCGTGTTGCTACTAGCATGTGCTAAATGAAAATGGGCGCTTTCTTCTTCTTCTTCTTCTTCTTCTTCTTCTGTTTCTTCTTCCGTTTCTTCTTCTTTAGCTCTCAACAGCAGCTTGCATCCATTATTGTTTCACTACTGCCGCCTATTGGATCCTAATATCTATACCTATGATTCACTTCCTGCTAAAGCGCCTCCTGGTGGTGGAAGAAAAATCCACATATGAGCCGCACTGGACTTTAAGCCGCTTGGTTCAGAGCTCAGGAAAAAGGTAGCGGCTTATAGTCCGCTAAATACGGTCCCTACAGAGACCTGTCGCATCACTTTATCCTTTTTGTCCATCTGATAGTCATTTATAAATATTAGTTACTCAGTCCTTGAGTAACCTTTTTTTTTTAAATACGTGATTTCTAGGATGTTCACGAATAAAAATTTTTCTACCATGATAGTTTTGTATAAAAACTTGCACTCCCATACAAACTCTACCGATTCCTTATTCATGGTTTAATCTGTGAATGATCTGTAAACGGCTCATCTATTTCTCATCATCATTATTCAAAACTATTAATAATGTAAAGAAAACCTGATGATGAAATGAAACCTTCTGGACCTGAAGGACATTAATCTCTGCAGCTTGTGGCCCCTGATGATGATGCGTTAACAAGATGATGTCATATCTGTCTGCCTGTACGGTGACCGCAGGTGTTTGCAGGAGTCCATTAATTCAGCTTTAAAACGGTATAAAAACAGGCCGACCTTCGCGTTGCTGTAAATCTCTCTCATTTCTTCAGGTTTTCTCTGCTGCATGGAGAGTTAGTGGTGTGGATTTATGGAGGCTGAGGACAGATTTAGCTTGACCGCCATTAGGAAAGGCCACAGGAAGAGATGCTGTCATGTTCAGTAATGGAGCTCATAATGTGTGGTCGTTAATTTTATTCATTAAACTGAACCAGCGCCTCGATGAAAGGAGAAGCCGAACTTCATTAACGCATCACATCATCTGCATAGAGTCTGAATTACACCTTTATGACATTTTATTGAATTTCAAAATTTATTATTTAAAAGTAAAATATGAGAATTACTGATTATGAAAACATTGATGGGGAAAAGTATATTTTTCCCTTTCAGAATTTCTTCTATTTTTGCTTCTTTTTTTTCTTTTTTTTGTCTAATTTAACAAATTTTCAGACAAACCTGAATAAATACAAAATTCAGTTTTCAAATGGTTTCATTTATTAAGGAAAAAACTATCCAAATCAACCTTATGTAAAAAGAAATGACCCTTAAAGCTGCAGGAACCTTAACACAAAAATGACCATGTTTCTCCTGTGAGGGGAAGCATGTATATAAATAAAATAGTTACTTTTTTGGTCTTATTTTATAGTTAATGAACATTAAGGTAATGTTTTTGGGTGTTAGGGTTAGGGTCATGCACTGCGCTGTTGCCTAGCAACCCCAGCAAAATGTCACTTTTAGGGTCTTATTTTTATTTTCCACGTTAGTATTTTGGATTTTTTCTTTTTCATCTTCCTGTTCTAGTTTATTCCTCCTTTAGGTTTTTTTTTCTACTGTTGAGCATCGGATGAGTTTCTTTTGTCCCCCAGCTGGTAGTCATCTCCTCGTTAGTCAAACTCGTTTTCTGTCCCTTCCCCAGCTGCAGTCAGTTTCTTGTAATTCGTTCTTTAGTCGTCGTCTCTCTGTATATTTACGTCCCGGACTCATTACTTCGCTCTGGTTCCTGCTCTCTGTTGCGCTCCTTCTTCCTGGTTACCCAGATTTTAACAAGTTCTTCCTTTATTTTGTTAAAAATGTCTCCAAACAAGATTATTATCAACTAAAACGGTGTCACTTTACAATAAGGCTGATAGTTTATAGGCGTTATTCATCTATAGCACTTTTTAAATCATTAATAATGTTTATTATGCGTTAATTAAGGTTGAGAAAGACCTTCTATATCCTATACGCTAAAATAATTATGCTTACAAAAGCTTACTGGATTTACAACAGTCTGAAATGTGAAAAGACTTGGTTCACTATTTGGCAAGAAACTGGCAGACTTGTTCTTCTTCTCACTCTTAATGCATAATAAACTGTCATTGCTAATTTATAAAGTGTTTAGAGAGGAATTAATAACATATCTATTAACTACTTACTAAGGGAACTATTTGTAAAGTCGTACCACTAAAACGAACAAAACAAAAACTGAAATTCAGAAAACATTTTTGTGAACAGAAATAAATAAAAATGGTAATTAATGGGGAAAACTATAACTAACTGGAACTGTATCGCGTGTTCGTAAAACTAAAATTTAATGAAATTATACATATCCTTCGTTTTCATGTTTATGAATATATTTATTACCCTTTGTGAAATTTTCGCCGTTTACGCCAGCTGTCGGAAAATTGCAGCACTCCATTTACATTAATCCACAAAATGGCCGCCACAAAAGTTGGGAGAAAACGTCAGTCAGTTGGTTGTTCAACAATAATTGGACTCATTTTATTTTACCCAGTGAAATGTTGTTAATCACAATACTTTCTGAAGTCTGCACCTAAAATTAACCAAAGTGTGAAACAACTGAAACTACTGCTATAACTAAAAACAACTAACCTGAAACCAGAACTTGGTAGTAACTGGCTACGTTTGCTCAGTTACTTTTACTGGAGTAACTTTTTGGGGGAGCAAAAGTACTTTTAGGAATATTTTCACTACGCTCTCCTTGAGTAATTTTACTATGAAGTATTTCTACCCTTGAGTAAAACTTATGGATTTTTTTACCCACTGAATAAACCAACCCACTGTTTTAACCAAAAATTCACCAGACACACACACACACACACGCACACACACACACACACACGTTTTTTATTTAAAGAAATTGATTTGGAAAAATTTTCTTTTGGCTGATTTTTTAATTTTTCGTTACTTACGTGAATTATTGTCATTTTAGTTCTTAAAATACCAAAACTTCCCCTTAGCTTTATATTTTGGTCCGTCTGATGATGTAATTTTAAGATATTAAACGATTGATAATTTGACCAGTTACTCTACCAAATTTTTGCTTATATTAAAGAATCACTATTTTTACTTGAGTCCAATTTTTGTCTACTCTGCCCATCTCTGAGTGAAACCAAACAATATTTAACTAATAAAAACGAGCAAACCTTCTCTAAAAACAAAATAAAACTCACTGAATCAGACAAAAACAAAATAAAACTCGGAAGCAGACGTTCATAACAAGAAAAGGTCGACTTCATTCAGTCCATCCCTGCTGATCCATCATCGCCGTGTTCATCTTCACTCGTCCACCTCTGAATATTTCCCCAGCAGGTGGTCCACCCGTCCTCTGATCATTACGCCCAGGTGTGCGAATGGGAAGACGCTGAAAGAAGCGTCAGATCTGTTGGGGATACAGGATTTTTCTCTGTGATTCGGTCTGCCGGTATCAGGTGCAGATGCTCCAGTAATATCACCGCTCACCTTTAATCTGAGCTTCACTCATCCGCCTGCTCGTCTCCTCTGTCGGTGTTTTTCCATCTACGCTGCCGGATGAATGTGGCGAATTCTCTCAGAGGATTTGAGGAGAAAATAATCTAACATACTGTGGATGTGACTGACGCAGCGCAATGTTTGATATTTCTGCGTTATTATTCTCCTTTAATGGAGCGATTCTCCGGTTTTAATCTCTGTTTTGTCTCTCCTCCATATTTCAACACCGACTGACAGAAAAGTAATTTTCTCTCCAGTTATCATCTCTGACAGGAACGCCTTCGGCTCCCACCTGCTGGTTTATTCAAACTGTTTTCAGAGCTCAACATTTGTTTTTATTGGCCAAATGTAGAAAAGCATGATTAGTTCTTATGTCTCTCATTTTCCTCTTGACGATATCCAATAGATTCTCCGTAGGGGTTAAAGGTCAACCACAGTAATAAGTTGGTAATTGAACTATCTTTAGCAGAATTGGGCGGTACCAAGTCCTGCTGGAAAACTAAAGTGGAAAGAAGCACAAAGAGCTCTAAATGTTCTGGTTGGTCCAAAGTCGGTGAGGTTTCAGAAAACCCAGTTGACCAGAACCAGCAGATGACCCGGCATCCCAAATTACAGGCTTCGTTTCCGTTACAGCTGTGCGTAAATCTTTACCTATTTTAAGCTAATGTTGAAAAAACACCATTTTGCCATCGTGGTGTTTCCATTAAATAAAGATTAAATTGAAATCACGCGTGAATAAGCTTGTTTACATAAGTTATAGCAGCAACGGATGTAAACACTTGGATTTATTCATAATTCAGGGATGGCGCTCAGCGTCTATCAGCCAATCAGAGGAGACTTTGGCATCTCATTCAGCCTCACACGGCCACCTTGGGAGCAGCTGCATCTGCTGCTTTTTGGGGAAAATGTCATCAACCGTTTTATAGAAGACCTACGAACTCAAATGTCAGCTTTTCATTAACTGTGCAGTTCTGCTCTATACAAGCTGGCGTGGTGTGGAAAAGGTGCTTCCATTGCAGTTTTGCAAAAAAACAAAAATGTATTTTCTTAATTACAGTTTGCACATTATTACGGTCGATGGAAATGGTTCACTGTGCCAAACAATCCAGACTCATTGAAGAACCTGTTTCCCTCCTCGCCTGAGGAGGCGCTGCACCAAAAACCTCAGAAGACACTGAGCAACTTTCTGACTCATGAAATGTAAACAGTAATGGAGCAGCGTCCGATTTTAGCAGCTGTAGGATTTCTCTTATGTTTTTGGCAAAAACCACGAGACGTTTCTCCCACCAGCGCTAAGCCGGCGCGTCTGTTTTGGTTATATTTACCCAGAATGCCCTGCGCTGTAGTTCACCTTCTGCTTTCGGAGCAGTCTGTGGTCCGCTTGGTGTTGAAATGCATTCAAACAGCACCAGAGTTCACTTCAACCGAACCCAGACCGAGGCGTGTAGATGGGTTTGATTTTGGGTTCACACCTCCCCAGACGAACCGGACTTTCTAGACAAATGAACTGCAGTTTGATTAAAGCGGACTAACCAGGGCCGTGTGAATTCACCCTCAGACTCAGTTCAGAGTTTATGCCATCATGAATCTGATTAATTTCATTGTTTATCCCGATCGGCCACTGGAGGTCGTGTAGATCACATTATCGCTGTTTCCAGCCGTTTTCCTCCTTTTCATTCCTTTTTATGTCCTTCCCATCCTAAAGGGTCAAATCCTGGTTGTGTTTTTGTCATTTTTCAGCCCCCTCTGCCTCCCCAGCCTTCTGTTGCACTCCATTCTTTCTCTCTCAGTCCCCAAGCAGAAGGCTTTATTGTGGCTTCTGGTGTTTTGGTGGAATTATTCCTCTGTACCCCCTGGGATTTGGCAAATGACGGCATAAACCCTCGGTAATTCCTCAGCACTAACCACAAACATGCTGCTTTGGTCCCTGTTCGAAGCACATGTGTGTGAGTGTGTGTAAACGTATACAGTTGTGTTTTTGCTCTTTGGAAAATAGTTCCTTGCTTCTCTCCATTGCTGCCCTGAAATCTAAATGGGTTTTATATGTGCAAAAGGTTACTACAGTGCAAGAAAACAGCAGGAACTGCTCGCATTCTGCACCAGGAGATGGTTTCACCGCTAACCTGCTCTCCTGGACATGGGTAGAGGGAAAGAGTTGCTTTTAATCAGCCCCGGTTCACAGTGTTTAAGTTCTTCCAGTCTGTATCTGCAGAGCCTAAAGGAGCAGGTACAGATACAGCTGTTGCCTTGTTTCACCTCCAGGTGTTGCACTTGGACTTAAAATGCTCATTTATGCTAGATTAGCTTGCTTGTTTTTTATTTTTAGGGAAATTTAAGTTGTTTTTGAGACTTAAGTTGTTCCATTTGAAGGATTTTATCATCCAGTACCTCTGTGGAGGATCTAAAGACTTTAAAACATGGGTTCATCATCAGGGTAGAGGTTGCTGAGGAAGGAACCTGCAGCAGGAGTTTGGACTCGGTGTTCTGAAGGATTCAGACATCGTTGGATTTGTCTTGGTTGATGTGACGTGCAGTGTCTCATGGAGGTCTGGTACACCAACCTTTAAGAAGAAGAAATGGAGCGTCATTCTGGAGAAATCCTTATCCAGGGATCACTCTTATTGGTTGTTGTAAAAGGGCTTTTGATTGATTTTCTAACTGCAGGATGAAAGTGACGGACCAGGACTTTCATCCTGGTTGGGGAACTCCTGTGAGGATTTAGTTGCGCTCGTGTGTTTTGTGGTTCTTGAGAAGGTTTATGTATCGGGTTGTTTGAAAAGCTTTCTGGACTTTGTGTATCTGAAGGAAGAACTGCATTGACAAGTCAAGCTTGCTCTGTTGGTGTTCTTTGGGACTGATCCTGTTCTAGGCTGTGGAGAGGAGGATGTCTGGTTGGGGAACCTTTCTGTCATGTTTCAGGTGTGTAAACGACCCAGACGCAGAGGTGTCAGGTGAGCATCTGATAAAATTAAAGCAAGGCTTACATAACTAAGTTCTTGCAAGGAGTTGAACAATCAATCAAGCCTTTTTCCAACAACCTTGACAACAGAGGAGTTGGACAATATTTCTACAGACACTGGGAAGAATCCAGCTGGGAGTGGACGAGGGAGAAGGGCTTGACAACAGGACTCTATAAGGGGCATTCACACCAGTCCTGTTTGCTAAGCTTTAATCAAACTAGTTTGTTTGGCTAGAAAGTTCAGTTCATTTGTGGAGGTTTGAACCCAGAATCGAACTCTGATATGGACCAAAAAATCAAACTCTGTTCCGCTTACAGACCTTGTTCTCGGTTTGGTAGACGTAAACTTTGGTGCGGTTTGAAATCCTACGATTTCAAAAGTCTGACACCACTCCACTTTTTTTTTTTTTCATTTTGTGAAGAAAGAAGTTGGGCTCAGTATCTCCTTCAGAGGTTTCTGTGCTTTTCTCTTCAGTGGTTTTTGGTGCAGCGCCCCCAGAGGCAAGGAGGGGAACAGCTTTTTCAAATTGTTTGGTTTGTTTGACATAGTGCAGTGTGAAAGCGAACTGCAGCAGCTGGCGATCAAACCGAGTCTACTGGATTATCAGGTCACAAAACAGCCTAACTCTCTTGCTTTTTCTCTAACACGAATGGCTTTTAGGCTGAGTGTTGCCTATTTCCCATGGTCTTTCTTGCCGTTACAGCGTTGTAGTAGAGCTTAGCAGGAATCGGCCTGGCCTGCCTCCTCTCTGATGATCCACAGAGTGACGTCAGAGTCTCTGTGACCATCAGAGGCCTTTGGTCGTCTGGTCTGAACCCTGAGCAGTGGCATATGAACGTTTTGACCGCAGAAAATGAGTCCAGGCCTTTCAGAGGTAAACAGTAATGGGAGTCGGGGGAATTCAGCTGAGGGCACAGAAGCATAAACACAAAAGCTGAGCTGCTTCTCCTTCTCCATGTGTTTATTGTGAAGCTAAATTCCTCCATCAGGCCTGAAAAAGAGAGTTTTAAAGCTTCTTCTCTGCATCTTTTAATCACCAAAAAAGTGTAGACACAGCTTGTCTTTTATTATTTTTGACAAATTCCTCTTTAAGATGAACTCACGTCTGACCCCGTGACCTCTCGACACGAACATGCTGCGTAAGTGCCTCCAAGCCAAACTGTGAGACTCGTTTCTGACTTTACCTGGAAGTGTTTCTGTTGTAAAGGTGTTGAAAGATCAGACAGCGGGTCCGAAGGCTTCTCCTGAAGTTAAGCAGTACCAGCTGAATGTCTGCCGTTGTAACCCTGCATCAAGCCCTGTTATAAAATATAAAACTAACATTTACATGTACACTTTAAAAACAAACCTTGTAAAACATGTCAGCGGCTGATGAATTAAAAATATGAACTTAACCCTTTATGTTTGTGCATTTTTACGCAGCTTATTGAAACAGTTTTATTTATGTTTTCCCCTCCAGCTGAATATTTGATTTTCTGTTGATTTGTACCAGAAAACTGACACATTAAAACACTTTGAAAGTATTTATCTACAGGTTGGGGAGATGGACTTTAAGTTTTTATCACCATATTTTGTGGTATGATGAAAGTGATAGAAATTATTGCCCCATCAACTAAAATACTGCTCTTGAAAATCATTTCCAACAGCATTTAATAATATATACATTTTTTAAATTTATTGTTGTTTATTAATTGAAGAAACAGAAGAAAAATAGTAAAAATAGTTTGGGGTTTAATTAGAATTTACTATATGAAAATTGTGATAAAATTAATTGATTCTTATAAAGAAATTTGTCATGATAAAGATACATTTTAAAAAATATTTAAGGTTTGTAAGGTTTATGTAAGGTAATATGTAAGGTTTACATATTAATCCATATTTGTTCACATATCTACCTAAAAACAACGCAAATACAGTGAGAAAATTGTTATAAACATCATTAACTGGAATTAACCGTGATGAATATAAATCAAGATTCTTATCATAATAAGTCAAGATAAACGATACGATAAACGAAAGGATACGATAAACGATACGATAAATGCCCGGCCCTGTCATGGTCTCATTAGTGTTTTAACAGGGTGTGTTCACTTTTAACAGGCTCAGGTTCCTGTTTGCTCCTATGGAGCTTCAGAATCAGTGATGGAGCACCTCAGGGTTTGGTACTTGGGTCATTTCTTTTTGCTAAATCAAAATTATCTGACTGCATTTTGATAAATGTTCATTGTTATGCTGATGACTCTCAGTTGTATCCATCCATAAGTATTGATGAATCCAATCAGGTGATGAGACTATAACTAGACATCTGAGATGTAAAACCCTGGATGACTTTTTAAATGATCATCTTTGGACCAGAACCTTCTGAAAAACCAGCTGGCACTTGAGAAATTAACTTGGAATACAGAAATAAAAATAAAAAAACTTGCCGACCAATCAATTAAATCCCATCATAAACAGTTTTCTAGGACGTATTTCTTTCATTTCCCTCTACAGTGTTTCAATTAGTAGACAGACAGAATAACTAGCCCTTTAATTTGTATTTATACCTCCTTATTCTTCTATTTTCCATAGCTGATAAATGTAGCCGTGGATGTAATATATTTGTTTTAATCCAAAAACTTCCTTCCCACCACGGCGGATCTCTTCGCACATTGCAGACAAAATGTTCCAGCACGGCGATGGCCGCGAAGTCAGGATGCCAAACTCCAATTATATCCTGCAGTAAAGATTTCCAAGCAACAAAACTGTAAATTACCAGGACTTAAATATGCTTTGATTGCACAGAAGTTCACCTGGACCTTGGATTATGATTTCCCGCTAATATAAACCACCTCCATGAAGCTTCTTGGCTTCGTTTGGCTGATTGCTAAATGCTAAACAGAACAATGAAATAAAGCTTTTTTGTTCTTGAGACGCGTCCTTAATTTAAACGTCCCAAATGCACCTTCATATAAATAATAAGCTGTAGTTTGAGAAATGTGCATGAATAATTGGTAGAACATGGCGTTTCAGCCAACAAACACATAAAGTTACTGATTTGATCTCAAGTGAACATTGTTCCTGAAAAACTAGCTCGGTTAGATCAACCAAGGTCAAGTTTTCCTGTTAATGTGAAGCATTTTAACATTTTTCACCCTAACCTTGGTGCGTACCGGTGGATAAATGGGAACTCCTCCAAACAGCAGGCCAGTCACTGCTGGGACTTTATTTTTGACCTCTTGCAGGTAGAAACGGCTTCGTAGAGGCAGGACACGCCCCTGCATGATGGTTTAGTCTGCGAAACCTGCGTACCGCTCCCAGTAAACCTGGGTGAGTTAATGGTAGCCATCAAAACAAACGCTGCCTTAGAGCAGCACATAAAAGTGGGACTTAAAACCACTTGTGTTGCCTCTTAAAAGCACAGGCCCCACTGTGTGTTTTGGGAATTCAGCCATTATAAAATACATTTCATGTGAGCAAATAGAGCAGGAGGGAATAAACAGATGCTAGCCTGTGGGATAAACCGCATGCTGACTGGTGAGTGACGTTATGACCCAGATATATATATGTATATATATATATATATATATATATATATATATGTGTGTGTATAGATGTACATGTGGACAATTGTTGGTTTCTCTCTGTTCAGAAAAGCCCAAAAATGTCACTGAAATAACTTGAAACTGACAAAAGTAATAAATACAAATTTACTGAAAAATGAATCAATAAAATGAGTCATTGTCGTTCAACAGAATCATTAAAAATGAACTGAGTCTGAACAAAATTGAACCTTTTGAGATAATCCCTGCAAGGAGGATGGAAAGCTTTAAAAAACACAATAATCCACAGGACATCCAAAAATTCCCTCTTCTGATAATATTAAGATAAAAACGATTAAAATGACTGAAACGTTAGCTAGTTTTAGCTCAAAAAGAGTTAGTGGTCTGTAGTTTCACTAATCAGAATCAACTTTATTCACCAAGTTTTTGGATGCAAATGAGGAATTTGACTTCGGTTTCCATCGCATGCAGTCACAAACAGCGTTGAGCTGCTTACCCTCATCAGAAACTTGAACACTGTTTGCTCCATCAGAGGGCCAGCCCAGGAATCCCTGCTCACACTCGGATATAACCAAGAATAATTCCCTTTCCCAGCTTTCCCCAGCCTTTTCCAGGAATTAGTCATTGTTTGAGGATGGACCACCAGCCTTGATGTTCCTAATAAAAGTCTGGTGAGGAATCTCCTCAGTGAGAACGAGCAAATAAAGCCTATAAAGGGCTTCACCAACTCAAATTTAACACTTTTTAAAACCATTATGAATGAATGTCAAGATCTATGTTTAGACAAATGTAAGAACTTCTTCCAGACAACTGGCAATAAATTTGCACCTACCCACAACAGGTGCAAAAAAAGCTAGCAAGGGTATATTAGCAGCTAGGTAGCGGTAGCTTCAACCGCTTGGAGTTAGAGATTGTAATGATGATGTTTGCGCACGACTCACACTTTTGCCTAATAGAAAAGTCCCACAAAAGTCATGCCAAGACAAAATTTAAGACATGTGATTCATGTATCAAAGGGCAACTTGCATATTTCCTAAAGAATTTAAGACATTCTAACGCCTTAATTTTATATACATTACTTTAAATGTGACCAATTATGCTTCTTTGAACAAGTTGGGATAGATCTGTGGGTTATAAAAAACACATTCATTACATTCTTTGCACAAAATAATTCTCAGAAAACGAGATTTAAGTCTACTCAGTTCTGGGTTTGTCTGGGGTTGCTAGGTAACGGGCTGGGTTTGGCTGGGGTTGCTAGGTAACGGGCTGGGGTTGCTAGGTAATGGGCTGGGGTTGCTAGGTAACGGGCTGGGGTTGCTAGGTAATGGGCTGGGGTTGCTAGGTAACGGGCTGGGTTTGGCTGGGGTTGCTAGGTAACGGGCTGGGGTTGCTAGGTAACAGGCTGGGTTTCCCCCAGGCTGATTTGTGATGTTACATTCTGTTTTTTTTTTATTTTTTTTTATAAAACTCATTTCCCAGACACCAAAAAACATGAACTCATTTTAGGAAAACGACTTGGGGTTTCTTTGTTTTGTTTTTAAAGTTGTTTTTAGAAGCAGTTGAGACCGAGATGGAAGTATAAAAAGGTGCAAAATGTGAGTTTTGAATAATAACAGGTCTGTTTTCAGGCTCTTTAAGGATGCACACTCACCCCGCTTTGAACTTTAACATGGAAACTACGATGTATAACCGAACCCACTTAAGTGGTTGCAGTTTCAAAACAGGAAACAAAAGGAAAACACAAAAATACACATAAAGGCAATAAAAAAAATGTCCAAACATGAGACTTGAGTTTGACTCCAGACCTTAGTTCCTCTGTATGACCATTATTTTATTTACATTTTGCCTAAATTTTGAGAGTGCAGCTCAAACAGAGAGTTGTCTCTCCCCGTAGTCCCAGGTGACCGTCCAGCGCCTGGTAATGACCGTAACCCCCGTAGCAGAAAACACTAGATAAATCTCGAAGCCGACCGTGATGGAGCCAAAGTATGTGGAAGGAAATGAGAAAAAGTGCTATTCAAAAAGAACGTCAGCAGCGTTTTCCTGTGCACTCTTCACCTCTACGAACGGGGGACAGAAAGTGGTGGGATGCAGATGAAGAAATGAAAAGAGAAACAAAAAACCAGGGAGTGATTAGAGGTAAACTGGAGGATGAATGGGAGAGTTTAACAAGCGTGTTGGGCTCTCGACAGAACCAAAAGTGCCTCTAAGAGGGCTAAAATATGAATACTTGTGGGTATGTTAAACACACTGACTTTATAGCTCCCATCCAGAGAAGACAAAATAAAACACAGCTATTAGGAATTGAATGAAATGAGAAAGCTGAGCTAAATGAAGTTTGTGGTCATGGATTGGCAATCGAAGTCGAAGCGAGAGAGGATAAAAAAAATCGAGCTGGTTTTCCACGAGGTCACAGAGAGGCCAGGGAGTCTGGACCGGGCCGCTGGCTGCTGGAGCTCCTGACCTTCCTGTGCCTGTAACGCCAGCCTTATGAACCCTCATCACTACGTTACAAACGCCCTCCACCACACCATGAACTCCCCGCGAGCCCATCAGCGGCGCCCTTACGAGCCCCCGAGCGCCGCTTAACCTAGGATTTCCCAGGCAGGCCCTCGAAGCAGCACAATGGCTCCCCTGTCACCCAAACTGACACCAGAACCTCTCCGACCGTCGGGCTGCACACGGCGGAGCGGGCCGCGCGGCTTCCGCACTCTAAAACGCAACGAGTGGCGTTTACTTAAAAAAACAAGTATACAAACTCCTTACCTCGAAATAAATCAAGTTTTCCAAGGTTAAAAAATATTTGTGTGGAGTTCTAAGATAACACAACTTGACTAACTTGATAATTTTGAGTGAGTAGTGATGAAACACTCTAAAACTTAATTAGTTGTCCTTACTTAATAAATACATGCAAACTCGCCTTAAAATATTTTTGTTTCCGTTATTTTAACTGATTGAGTAACTTTAAAAATATGTATTCAAACTCGTTGCCTCAAAAAATTATGTTTTCAAAACTTAAAACTGTCAATGTGCAAGTTGTACATCTTACAACTCGGCTAACTTGATAATTTTGAGTAAGTTGTGATGACATAATACTACACACAACTTAACTCTTCTGTAAAAAACTAATTAGTTCCCCGGACTTAAAAAGTATTTGCAAATTCCGGGGCGTAAATTAAAGGGACAGTATCATGTAAAATCAACTTTTTTAAAGCTTTACATCGTGTTATAAAGTTATTCCCTCATCACAAACATACCTGGAGTGTTGCCTCGATTCTTAACTCATGCACAGAACAGCTGGGTGGACCTAGCTCCGCCTCTGAGGCACAGCTCCTCCTGCAGCTGCAGTTTCCAAGCATCCAAGATTCAGCTCCTTCAGACTAGCCAGCAGCAATTAGCAAACGCATCTACTGAGCTCGTTAAAGGAGCTACTTCTCAGTGAAACACTGGTAAGAATGTTAAAGGGTTAATAGAGGAGCCATGTTGTGATGACTTCCTGAAGGCGGAGTTTAAGAAAACAGCAGGAGTTTTTAAAGAGACAGAGACCCAATTTCAAGGTGCTAAATTTGAAAGTAACATTTTTAGTCATATCTGATATATATAGAGTTTTATTTAACAACTGAAGTTAAGATAGTTACTTGATTATTCAGTAAAATGGGACGATATATGCCTGGGAAATGCTTAATACTGCATGTTTAAGTTAATTAATAAATCTGAATATGTTGTAATTAGTGAAACGACACCCAAAATGTAAATTTTTTACTAGTACCTACTTTTATGAAAAGAAACTTTGGCAGAAAAAATAGAAAGCAGTGATGGTTTGCTCATGTTTTTTATTAAAACAAAGACAATCATAAGGCAGATTGGTCATTAAATGAACATGTAATTTACAAATGTGCAAAAATACAAAACATGAGCTATACTGCCCTGAAAGTGGTACCTCAAACATCTTTAAACTATTTTTTTTACATAAAAAAGTGGTTTAATCTGTGGTGCAATGCATTGTGGGATGCCTTGTTGACCAATCAAAAACGTAACTTCTTTTGCACTGACTCCTCTTATCAAGCGTTTTTTATCCAAAAGTTCTCGCCACTTGTTTAAGTTGAGTACAACCAACAAGTTAATGAGAATTAAGTTCGCTTGAAACCTTTCTACTGTTTTACAGTGTGGAGGCTCTGCCTGTAACTGCGGGGTCACGGGTTCAACCTCGGCAGCGGTCAGCCAGTCAGACGCGACCCCTCGGTTTGACCCGCTGGATGCCTTTAACTCAATCTCTTCCCAAAGCAAACGCAGCTAATGTAATAAAACCAAATGCAATGAAGCTTGTAATGTAATAGGAGGCGAAAAATGCCAGAAGAGTCAAAGTAAGACCGCTCCTGTCAGCATTGTTCGACTAATTTGCTGCCGATCAGCCGTTTTTCTCCAGCCACTATTTAATTTAATAGAACGTTTACCCAGAATGCCGATCTTCAAAGCTGTTGACTCCGTAAACGGATTGAACTCAGCCACTTCTGAGGCAGCTTCCGAAATGTGAAAAATGCAGCTGCGTCCACAGGTAAATTGGCCAGGCCTTCTCATTTCCTCAAAAATGGACTCTTTAGAGTCTTACAAGGTTTGCGCAGGATGCTAATGATTTGCTTTAGCAGCGGGAGGTCCCCGTGGAAGCAGGTTATGAATACCTCACGGGCCCCTGTAGCGGCATCTTACGAGGGTCTTGTGAACTGATGGTGAACCCGGGTCCCTTCCTAAGCAGCCTAGAGCAAACAGCACAGAGCCTGCTGGGTGACCCTCTTACTTAATAAGACACATTAGCTTTGCTTGTTGCCTTCTTTTACCTGTTTTATTCAGAGGGCAGCAAAACATTAGAAGCATATATAAAAACAAAAACAAATTTTGACCAGAGTAACCTGGAAGGACAGAAAATACATAAAAATATGCTAAATAATGTCATGAGATGATGCAGATTTGTCTTATTTAGCGTGATTTGTACACAAGAAGTGGAAAAAAAGCAACTCGATGAAGTAGGGATGCAACTAACAAATATTTTACGTAGCGATTAATCAATTATTCTTGAGATTAATCGGTTATTCTGACGATTAATTGATTTAGAAGATTAAAAAATTGGCACCTTCTCCAGATTTTTCATTTGTACCTTTTATACAATGTTGGAAATACATTAAAAGATCAAATAAGTACTTAAATTCATTTTTAAATAAACATTTTATTGTCTAAAAGGCAATAATATAGTCATTTTTTAGCGTATTCTTGGTCAGTTTTAGCAAAGGATGAATCTGCAGCTAAAAAATACTGACAATGTGAAAAACTTTCTGCATGAATCAAAATAGTGCAGGGATGATCTGATGATTAATTTTAGATTAATTGATTGTTAATTGCATATCAAAAGGTGCTTAATATGATATTTGTACATCATTTGAATCAGGTGGACATAAAACTGCTACTTGATGAGTTTTGATTTGAACATATTTACAGACGAAGATTTTTTTTATCTTCAATGTAAAATGTATATATTTTTGTACAGTTTTGACTTAATTACTGCTTTGAATATGCTGTTCTATAAGAAAATCACCTTTTTCAGTCTCTATGCTCCGGTTAATGATTAATCGTTTATAAAATTAGTTGACAATCATTTCAATGTTTGATTAATCACGATAAAACTAATTTTATAGGAAAGACTTGGATGAAAAATCTGCAGAAAGTACCAAATTTTATCTGTTTAATCAATTAATCACCAGAATAACTGAATAATCGATAAATAAAATAAAAACAAATTGATGGTTTCAGCCTTAATTTCAAAGTATTTCAGGATCAAATGTGACCAACAGGATGATTTCAAACAATGCAGCAAATCTACATCAAAATTGCTTGAAAACACCAGAGGCAAGGCGTTGTGACGGCCCAGTCAAAGTTCAGACCTAACCTTGATTAAGTTGGGACCTGAAGAGAGCTCCAAAGAAACAAATCAGTTAAAACCCATGAATTGTTCTGAGTTTGCTTAGTTTATTTGCTTCTAAACAATAAAAATGTAGAATTGTTTTGTTTTTTAACAAACTTTGATTTAAATAAGTTTAGAACCCAGTAAAGTCGAGCACAAAGCCAGAAAGTCCAACATTGATGGCTCCTCATGTCGTCCTTCCGCCTGTCTATAACTCACATCCTCAGTTTGAGGATTGTTGACCAAACAAGCCAAACTGCGGCGAGTATTTATCATTTTCTGTGACATTTCAGTGACAGGCTGAACAAATAACAGTAAAATTACTCGATAGTTAAAATAACTGGCCCAGATTGAACCATTATCTCCACAGCGAGCCTCCGTCCTGGTTCCAGATGTCATTTTCTGTCCCGTCGTCCCCGATGGCGGCGGCTCTGATTTTTCCACGTTGGCTGGTGATTAGCTTGTCACCGAAGCTCCTGTTTCTGTTTAATGCTCCCACAGAGGCTTTTTAAGACGCTTTTAGCGAGGGAGCAGAAGAGGATGTGAAGTCCATGTTAACAGTGGGAGACATCGTTTTTTCCCACTTGGATCCAGACAGCCTAAAGGTCAGGGGTCAGCGGCTTACTGTAACGTGTTTCTGTGTTAGCATGATCCCAGCTCTGGTCTCTGCTGGTATTAGAGAGCTGCTTACAGTGAACACGTCGTTAAATCTCAGTAAAGGGCTTTTATTCAGCCCAACTCATTACTGCAGCTTTAACACCTTCGGCTGAAATATTCGGGTGTTTTAGATACAATAGGTGGCAACTCAAACTCTAAAGTCTTTTTTTATTTATTTATTTTTTTTTACCAAAATGGAGGAGAAAAATCAAATTACAAAAATCAAATAATTACACATCAAAGCACATTTCTGAGATCCAAACGTCAAAATTTTACTCCAATAAACTAAGAAATTTTCAGATCAATCTCAGAAATAACAAGGACTTTTTGAATCTTGAAGAGTCAAAAATTTGCTAGACAAGAACTGTTTGGGGTTTTCTTCAGATGTTTTCCAGAAAAAACTTGGAAATTTTTTTACTTTGAAAAGTCAAACATTTTTGACTTTTGAAACTCAAAAACTTCAAATTTTCTTCTGTGAAATTTCTTGGATCTATAAATTTCCCATTTTTTTTCTTGAAAAAAATGCTGAGATTAATCCCAAAAATTCTTTTTCTTTCTTACTTTCTTTTTTTCTTGCTTCCTTTACTCCTTTCTTTCTTTTTATGTTTTAGATATCATCCATACTGTTGGTGTGACTTTCCTGTTGAATCCACAGTTTTCTCTCCAGGCCATTTTTTTTTTAGCATTCATGAGGTGAAACCTGAAACTGCTTCTCTGCCAGTAACTCAACAGGTTGTTGCTAGGTAACCAAAGAATGAGTGAGTTGCTAGGTAACCAAAGAATGAGTGAGTTGCTAGGTAACCAAAGGGTGGGAGAGTCAGTTGATTCCACCAACATGTCTAGCTGTTAGATGTTTGAGTCAATATTCTATATATTTAATATTCTGTCAGACATATTTATTGATTTTGATCACATCTATTGCGATATATATGTTATTGATCTATTGTCCAGCATGTGAAGCACTTTGAACTGCCTTGTTGCTGAAATGCGCTTAAGAAAACCTCGAAATATTCCATTAATTTCCTCTATTCATCATTGCTCAGTGGGTCTTGCTGCATTCAGTTCATGACTATTCCTTTAATGCTTTTCCCCTCGGTACTGGTTCCTCTTATCATGTTTATCCTCTTGCTTGGTTCTCATCTGCCTTATGAATATAGATGCAGTAATTATTAAGGACGAACACTGACATTTAAAATCGTTTAAAATTCACCTCAGACTCGGCCGTGAAGCCTGGATGAAACATCCTGGCGGTCCCTGACCTCCGTCAGGAAGACCGCTCCCCCCACTCGTTCCTCTCGTGCGTTTAATTTGCTTATTTTATTTTATTTTCTTCGCGTGTTTCTTCCTCTCTCTGTCGATCTGTTTCTCCATCACCCCTTCGTCACGCTTCGTTCCAGTTCTCTCTGTAATTATGCCCGAAAATAAACACCAGTTGGACGGGCCACATCAGTCACAGGAAGGGACGCACACATGCAAATTTACACATGTAATCACACTTTCTCATACAAACACACGCATTCGGGAGGATTTTGGGGAAACTTTTCAACCGGTTACTCCAGCTCGGAGTATATCTAGAAGAGAAATCCGTTTTTTAAAACAAAAAAGTGTTTATTTTTCCCTCTCTGGCCTTTGATGGCCAACTGGATCCATATGCGTCTCAACCCAGTAAACTGTTTTCCACATGGACCGATGGGTCCGCCGGTCCGGCTCTCAATTTGAACTTGTTTACAAGCGAAGGATTTACATGTTTAATCCTGCGTCCTTTAGATCCGGAGCGCCCAAAGCTTCAAAACTTGGGTTTCTATTTACTTTATTGGTGTGTGTTTCTGTGTTTTCCTGGGTCTCTTTGTTTCAGCTTTGTTTTAATTTGACTTTCCATGTTTTTGCCAAATGTTGAGATCAAAAGCTTGCAGCAGGTCACAAGTTAACATCTCTTATTTAACTCGTTGGGAAGAGATGACTCTGGTTTGTTTTTGATCATACGGTGCATCTCTTCACCAAAGGTCTGGTTGTAATTTTCTGTCTCGTTCCCATTTATTATCGAATCTGTCGAAAGTGCACAAACACACACCGAGGTTGTGTCTCCGTTCCGTCTTTGCAGGCTGAGTAAGAGATCACAAACGTTGTTTTGAAAGCTGGAAAGAAAAATAATTTGGGTCGGGTTCTGGTGTTTCATCCGGTCCTCTTCATCTGTCTGGGTGTTACGCCCACGCAGACACGCAAACCCTGCAGGATCTCCGGCCGACACTTTCTGCTGAAGCTGTCCAACTAATCGACAAGAAAAGTAGAGAGGACACAACGAAAGACTAATTTATAGTTTTCGTAGAACTGTCCTCCAGTTTCGGGGGAGTTCTTGCAATAAAACACCTCAATCTTTCGTACCTCCATCTGAGGAACAACATTGTTTCCATCAGCCTGGAACATTTTTCTGGAAACACTTGAGGCTTCTATGTAAATGTCAGTCCGGCTCGATTTGGTTTCAACATTTGTTACATTTTATACTGCATGCCAAACTTTCTGAAAAACTTGTTCACCTCCTTGCCTGTGGGGGCGCTGCAGCACGAACCAGTGAAGGAAACAACATGAAAACCCCTGAAGAAGACACAGAGCACAACTTCCTTCTTGAAAATGAAAATGGAGTGGTGTCAGATTTTAGCGTTTGTAGGATTTCTCTTTTGTGTTTGATAAACCATTGGTAAGCCACTTCTCCTGCTAGCGTTAGCTCCAGGCTAGCATGTTTATTTTGGTTGTATTTACCCAGAATGCAAAGCAAAGCTAAAATATACTTCTAACATCAACATGTGAAAAGTTAATCCTTTCTTAACATCAACACAGCATAGAGCTGATTTGTAGATTAATTCTTGGATTAACAGATTAAAAAAATTGGATTGAAAAAAAGATTTTCACTGAATTTGAAGCAGATGAAACTAAAACTGCCCCTTGAGGAGTTTTGGTTTACAGAAGGAAGGTTTTGTTTTATCTTAAATTCAAAATGTATTCATTTATTGTACATTTTTGAGTTAAATATCTCTGAGGATGTCGTTCTTTCTTTTTTGAGTGTATATTCCAGTTAACGATTAATCGATTACTAAATCAGTGGATGCTTATTGCAACAATCAAATCTTCCTGATAAATCAAATCGGCCCAATGAAGATCCAATATCCTCCAATGAAAATGCAGCAACAATTGTTTCAGCCCTACAAAAAACTGAGATATCCATCAGCATCCAATGAGAATGTGGCAGTAAACGATTAATCGATTACTAAATTAGTTAACCATTACTGCAATAATTGATCACAATTAATCTGATTAATTGTTTCAGCTCTATGAAAGACAGATAACAGCATCCAGTGGGAATGCAGCAACAGAACCGTGTGACTTTATGTTCACTACAGGAAATAATCATCAACAAGTGAGCAGAGCAAGAGAGAAACATAATGTCTCATAATGTCTTTGCAAGACGCCTAAACGGCTGTGATGACCTGAATATCTCAAACAAGCATAAAGGTTTTATCGAAGCCAATCAGAGAAAGGACTGTTTAAGTCAGTAATGGAAACTGGCCCTTATGTCCCCCCAGGTCCAGCCTCCAATCCAAACAAGAATCACCAACACTAAACGCAGGAAATTTAAAAAAGACGAGGGCAAAAGGACACGATGTGATGCAGGAAATGCCGTCTCCCTCTAACAAGTGCTGTTCATGCATTAAAGATGGCGCGGCTCCTCGCTCCGCACAGCAGCCATGAAACACAGCAGACTGACGGCTGGAGCAGGAAGAGGCCGTCGCTGATTCTCCTCCTCCTCCGTCTTTTCACGACGAACAGAAACCCGGAGAACAGATTGGACATGAGAAGCATCAAACTCGGCCTCCGGATTGGAATTCTGTCCACATGTTCCCATTTGATCCCTGTTATTGCAGCCACTGGAACACAAATCCCAGCGACATTCCCACAACCACATGACGGAGGTAGCCTCGGGGGTCAGGGAGCGCCTGCCAGCCTGCATGCATGCATCTCAGTGTTTCTGTGTTGTTTGTTCTGCGGTTCTCCGCCCGCGATTCGTTGGGCTAGCTGGAGCTAACGCGTCGTCCCGTCTGAGCGCTGGCGGCCGGGCCGAGCCCTCTGGATGAGACGGGCCTCCTGGATGAGCTTGTTGGAAAGAAAATGTACAAACATCTCACCAGTTACAAGTTGGTTCAGTGGTTAGCCAGAAATGTAGCTTTGAGGCAAACCCAAAAAGAGGAGACTCTCCAATAAATCCAAGTTAAATGGATAGAGACCCGACCAATGTTGAAATTTGCACCACGGCGTATCAGAGGCATTGTAGGCAAGAAAGGAAAAGGAGTTGGACAATTCTGCCAGAAACTCAGGGAAAAACATGGACATTTTTGAGCCCCAAATATTTGAAATCTGCTAAAAAAAGAACAAAAAAACAACCTCTGAAATTTTGAGATTAATTTTAGAAATTTTCAATAAAAAACAAGGACATTTCTGAGTTTGAAAAGTTTAACATTTTCAACTTTTGAAACATAATTTCTGAGATATTTGTACATTTTTTTTACTTTTTCCAAAAGGGTTAGGGTTAGAAATTCCAATGGTTTTTTTTAAGAAAATTTCTAAGATTAATGTCAAAATTTGAGCTTTTTCTGGTTTTTGACATTTCAAACTCTGAAACCTCCTCGCTTTTTCTTGAAAACTTTCCAGCTTTCTTGATCATGCATGAAGTGGCAGCATGAAGTCTTCCTGCTCAAGGGCAACAAAACCACTTGCTAACGATGACTACAGCTGCTTTTTAGCTGTCAAGTGTCAATTTAATGTGTTAAATCTTAAATATACACATGATATGTGTGCTTTGATACCAACGGCCAACTCTATAACAACTCAATAACAAAGTCGGGAAATTTAATTTAAAACAAACAAGTAGCACAGGTGAGGGAAGCAGCTATGCTGCTAGCTTGACTTTGACAATCTTAACATGTAGATGTGCTGTGGATTTCGATGTGATAAATGAGCTAATCAATCATTGCTGTGTTCAGATGATCACTTATTAATAATCGCAAAATAAACATCAAGCCTGAAAACAAAACTGCAACAAACCAAATGCTCTGTTTGAGCAGGAAACGTTTGTGTGTTCTTTGGTGTTGAATCCTGAAACACACAGTGGAGCTGTTGTCAGTCAGTTGCTATGGCAACGGGGCATTGTGTGGTGTAGGCTAACACAGAGAGCGAGGGGAAAAAAAAGAATTCGAGTGGTTTTGAGTTGTTCTTCAAAGGTTTTTCTGTATTATTTTCCCACAGTAGCTGTGGCGCACTGCACTGAATTAATAATACCAACATCTACAGGTTTCGTTTTGTCAGCGGCTACGAGTAAAAGAATCGTCGTTTTGCCCTCCAGCTTTGTGTGGATGCGCAAAATTACAAGACGTAAACAACAACATGCAACATGCAAAACGAGACCTATTCCTGAACTTTATTAATTTTCTAACGGTAAATGTAGCAACAACCTTTGAGCAGCCTTCAGTAAAACTTCATTTACATGATTGTTTGCTTCTTGTTACACGACACGGCTAATCGCGCTAATCTGGGTCCATCTGAATTCTCCGTCTCTGATTTTTGGTCTCTGACGTCGAGGCGAACGCTGATCCTTCGGAAAGCCGAGACTGACACGGTCGACTGAAAGAACACAATCACTCTCATCAACTCATCTCCCTCTGCTCCGCTTCCCAGCCCGCTCCTCGCTGATGTGATAAACGTCCACAGATGTGGACGGTGCTGAGACGCTCCCACAGACGATGGACTGGTAGCTGCCTGCTAATGTGTTGTGAAGCTTCATAATTGGTCCATTTATCTTCATGCTAATGCGCTGTGGTGGAGTCCATCGGACCTTCACTGGGAGATTATTGGATTCTTATGTGAAGCTGGAGCATTCAGAGCTCTTTCCCACACACACACACACACACACACACACACACACACACACACACACACACCTTGGCATGCTGCTGGGTCTCCAGTGGGACGCCCTGCTAGTTGCACAGCATTTCATCACTCTGTCTTCACCCTCCTCTCCATCTCTGATGTCCCCTGGATGATCTCTTCATCACCGAATGTGTTCCTCTCTGAAATAATCTGTGTACGTGTTAATTTATGGTATTTTATCCCAACATAACAGATAGTAGAATCTGTTCTTTCAGTTCATCTTGAAGTTAAAAAGACCTGGAATGGGTTTGATTGTGCATATTGCACATGTACTTGAGTAACTTTTTGGAAAAAATTTACTTTGAGGATAATTTTTATTGCGCTGTACTTTTTACTTTTACTTGAGTAATTGTATTATGAAGTATTTCTACTCTTACTTGAGTAAAATGTCTGGATTTTCTACCCACTGAATGGAAAATCCAACATTTTTACCAAAAATTCACCAGACACAGACACACAGCTGCAGGTTTTGTTAAAGTTTATAAGTTTCATATTGAAAGAAACTGATTTGGAAACATTTTCTTTTACCTGATTTTGTTATTTTTTTGTAACTTCTATGAATTATTGTCACTTTGGTCCTTAAAATACTAAAATTTCCACTTAGATTTATATTTTGGTTTGTCTGATGATGTAATTTTTAAATATTAAATGATTGATAATTTGATCAGTTACTCAGTATTTGAGTAGAGTTTTTACCAAATACTTTTTTACTTGAGTAAAAGTTTTGGGTACTCTTCCAGCTCTGTTATTTATAAGAGGCTAATAAATTTGCCCCGGACTGTTGAGCTGAGTTGGACTCTGTGCTAAAGTCCTCAGTTGGTACGAATCTTACCTAAAGTCCAGGGACCTCTTTATTTATGCAGGTAGTTTTTCACCACCATGGACAATAATCACATGTGGAGTACCACAAAGCTCAGTCCTGGGATCCCTCTTATTTACAATCTATATTCTCCCAATTGCCAAGATTAAGTAATTTTAGCTGCCATAGCTGTGGCAGCTAAAATTAATTTGATTAATTTTACTGTAAAAAAACAGAATATTTACCTGTTTTCAGCTTACACTTGATTTTTTTAAAAACCTATATATTCACACCTTCATTTCCATCAATATTACTCAATTCAATGTTTGTGTAACAACATAATTTTTTTCTCAATTGACTCGGATAAGATCATATTTTTCCATCTCTATTTCACCCCAACTTGAAATTTAACTCAAAACAGAAGCATGAAAAAAAGCCAAGATTTTAAATTATTTAAAAAGGATGATTTTAAATAATACATGAAGACCAAATGAATCTTTAGCACAAATCCAAGGTTTCCACACCGTTAGAGTCTCCTCCTCTTGTCTCAACAGAGCTGTTTCTTCACTAAGCCTCTTGAGTATTAAATCCTTTTTTTCTGTGTAGTTTGGCAAATAAAATCTTCTCTATTGTGTAAATCTGCTCAACAGAGTACGTCTTCACCCTGGGGTGCCATCACCTCAGCCTCAATATTCCACAAACAAACTATAAAAAAAAAAAAAAATACCAGAATTTACGAGCCCTTCACACACTCCCCCTGTTAGGACCCGATTTGCCTCCAGATCTGTTTTGCATCAGTAGATGTCCCCCAAGTTGTCCATCTGTCTTGTTTGGATGAAATTCTTGTTTTGTATTCACACCAAATTTTAACAAAGCTGCCAAAACGTTCAAGTCTGCAGTTCCAAAGCAATCAAAAATGTTCTGCACGCATGACTGGACTGAGATGTTGCAGACCAGAGGTGCAGCTTTCAGTGAGCTGCAGCGTCCAGAGTGACCACCAGGGGGCATCTGGTGGGCGTAACCTTGGTACTGAGGCTGCAAGAGCCTCCAACAGGCCGGAAAATTTCAAACAAAATAGTTAGTCAGCTAGACTTCCAAAACAAGCTACACATTTAGTTAGCTAGCTAAATATTTACCTTCAAAATAAATATTTAGTTTGGAGATAAGTATTTAACTTCAAACTAAACATTTAGCTTCAAACTAAGGAAGCAAACTCCAAACTAATTTTGTAGCTCCAAACTACATATTTAGTAAGAAAGCTTAATTTTTATCTTTGAACTAAATATTTAATTAGCAATATTAGATATTGCTAATCTAATTAGCTGAGTTAGATTAAATGCATAGCTCCAAACTTAAACTTAGCAGGCTAAATATTTAGCTCCCAATGAAATATTTAGCTATCAAGCAGAATATTTAGCTCTGAACTAAATGCTTAATTAGCAAACTAAACATTTAGCTTTGATGTATATATTTAGTTTGCAGCAAAATACTTTTAGTTAGCAAGCTAATATTTATTTCCAAACTAAATGTAAAGTTTGAGGATGCAAACATTTAGTTTGAAGCTCTATATTTAGCTTGTTAATTAAATATTTAGTTTAGCTGTGACATTTATAAACATATAAACACAATGCTGAAAAAGACTGAAAAATCAACCACCATTTTATTCTCCCATGAAAAGCTAAAAAGCAGAAATAATTGCTGTTAATTTTTGACTTTAGCCACACGTCTGGACTGGAACAAACTTGAGTTTGTTTACCAACACAAAGTATTTCATAATTGTTTGGAGAAATAAAAACTAAATGTTTTTATCAGTCACACCTGAACTTATACAGACTAAATGTATTTATATTTAGTCTGTGACGTCTCACCAGGTTTACTCTTCTAGATATTTGCTCTTCTTATCGACTTCATAACAGTTTGTGGAGATCATTTGCTAACATAGCTTCTCCTATTTTGACACAGATTCTGCATTAGAACTTTGACTAGGCCAAACACAAACAAGCTTGGATTAAAGAACTCTGTCTTACATTTTGGGACCACACAAACAAATCACGGCGCTACCTGTCCGTCCTCTGTGACTCCTTCCATGTCTCCATCTGGACGTGGAGACGCTCCCCGTCTTCCCGCCGTTGCACAACTCCCCCGACTCCGCTACAGTCTGAGTCGTGGCCGAGACGCTCTTGGCCTGTCGACTTGGTGTTGGACGAGGCGGAACAAATGTTGAAACAAACGTGCCAATTCGCTGCTGGAGCAAAAATCAGAATCTGGTCCGCTTCACGCTCACACACGTTTGGAGGAACGCCCCGTTTCAAAGAGACAAACCTACAAACAGGTGTTTATGTCGTTGACTGTGATCGAGTGGACAGATGTATGGATACACTTTAAAAAATAATTTAAAAAAATCAGACGTTCCTGGGCTGTTTGGGATTTTGATGCCGAGTCCCGCAGATTATTGCTAACATGTTTGTTTAGTTACGCGCGGAGGCTTTCCACATGATTCACATCAGAGCCGTTTGACTGGACGTCATCGGCGGCCCGCGGCGTTACCGGACACGTCCACACACACAGCTCCGCTTCACTCATCACAAACATGTCCTCAGAATCACCGGGTCTCGAAGAAAAACCAGCAGGAAGTTCGTAAGATGATCTCACACTTCAGAGATTTATAGTTTATTTCATATCGCAAACTGATGGTTTGGATAGCTGTACGTAAACTCTGTCATAAAGATGTCATTTTTTTATTCAAGGCTTGGCGATTGGCTGAGGTTTACGTTGACTTCTTGTGTCTTTATAGTCGCCCAACAACAGGAAGCGTAATTTGACAGATTGAAGAGCAGAAAAGGAGCTTTGAAGGAATAGAAACGTAAATTTTAGGGCTCAAACAATTAATCGGATTAATCACGATTAATCGTGATTAATCAGTTCAAATTCTGTAAAAAAATAACCTTTTGCTGTCCATTTACTAATTACTTAATCCATTAATTGTTGATGTTAGTATTTTTTTAGCTGCAGATGCGTCCTTTGCTACAAAATGATCAGTTGTACATTTTAGTCAATAAAATGTTTATTTATAAAAGAATTTTAATTTTTTTTATCTTTTAATGTATTTCTAATACATATATGTATATATATACACTGCTCAAAAAAATAAAGGGAACACTCAAATAACACATCCTAGATCTGGATGAATGAAATATTCTCATTGAATACTTTGTTCTGTACAAAGTTGAATGTGCTGACAACAAAATCACACAAAAATCATCAATGGAAATCAAATTTATTAACCAATGGAGGCCTGGATTTGGAGCCACACACAAAATTAAAGTGAAATGTTCCCTTTATTTTTTTTGAGCAGTATATATAAACAAAACGTAAATGAAAAATGAGCAGAATGTGCCATTTTAAAAATCTGATTAATCAAATAATTAATGAATCAATAACTAAAATAATTGTTAGTAGCAACTCTAATAAATCTAATTTGCTGTTTGAGGCTACATAAACTACAGTATGTAACTTTTATTAAAATGTGAAATGAAAATGTTCTGCTCCAGTCAGTAAATCTGATCCAGATCCACCATTCAGGAACATAATTTATGGAATATTGATGTTTTTGTTGCCAATATCTTGCAGCAACACAGATGCTATGTCAGTGTCCACAGTCCACATTTCTAAAGAAGTAAAAACAATAAATATATTTGTTGAGCTAATATGTCTATGTATTCAATAATTTAGCAGCAATAAGGGATTTTTAATTAAAAATGTTGCTTATTTTGTTGTTTAAAATTGAATTAACTGGAATTAGTTTATTACAGATCCTGAGAAAACACCAGTTTTTGTTAAACAATTATTGAATAACATTTTTAGAAAATGGTATCTTCTGTTGAGTATTCATTACCTAATTGTTTTGAACATAACCACAATACTTTGACTTTTATGAATTCTCCACCTAAAAATGAACCAAAATATGAAAAAACTGAAACTACTGCAACTAAACGATATTTAACAATTAATAAAAACTAACAAACACACTCTAAAAATTAAATAAAAGTAACTGAATTAGACAAATAAAACTAAAATATAATGAAAAACCCAAAAGCTAGTCTAATCCTGGCCGGCACCACGTCCAGAGAAATGACCAGAATCTCCTGATGGCAGCCTGGCCTCTTCTGGACATCGGCCAGTGCTCAGAAGGTTGCAGCCATTTCCAGGTTCTGGTGTTCGGTATCAGCTCAAATGTTGGGCTTGACAGTAACTCCTTTTCTCCGGTGTGACAGCCTGGAGGCACGGCGGAGACGGGCAGGGCTGCGGTGCTCCAGCGTCTGGCTAAGAGACCCCTAGTCTGGGTCTCACTTCCACTCCAGAACCCCCCACCCTGCCCTTCTTCTTCTTCTTCTTCTTTGGGTTTCACCCTCACCTAACTGCACACATACACACCGAACACTCTTCCCCTGCAGCTATGGGCCCCAAATAACACACATGGACCTCAGAGCTTGTTGGGGTTCAGCCATTGTGGAGAGCCAGAGTTGGTCTGGACCAACTTCTCCATGTTGCTTCGTATTGTTTTAATTAAAGCTTCTGCCTTATTTTACATTTATCCTCCTGCATAGGTCAGCCATTTTGCTCTCAGGTAATAAATCACTAAGTTACATAAAGACAAACACATGATTAATATTGATGGATAATAAATCCAATGTAACTTTCACATTTTTAGCTAAAGTAGGTTTGGTGGAATCAACTAACTCTCAATCTTTGGTTACCTAGCAACTCACTCGTTCTTTGGTTACCTAGCAACAACCTGGTGAGTAACTGGCGCAGTAGCAGTTTGTTTGTTACACCACTGTGCCTGATAACTGCTTAAAAACAACAAAGTGGAGTGAAAACTGTGGATGAAATAAGAAAGGTACAAAAAACTAATCAATAATTATTGATATTGACTGATATGAAATGCTTATATCGTAATACGTTTACAATATAAACACTAGGTTAGCCAAAAAACGTGTTTACAGCTGCAACTGTTGAGACATTTAAAAATAAAGACAACTTATGAATTTAGATAAGTATCTACTTGGAAATGTGTTGTAGTTTTAAAAAAAAAAACATTTTATTTCTATCTTTTAGGATTTAAATTAGAGATAAACATAATATTTTGCAAAGAGAGGATGGATTTTTTCCCTGTGGGATTGAAAATAAAGTACATTTAAGAAAAGCAAATAGATTCCAACCTAATGACAAGAAAAACATATCTAAGAGCATACTAATAGTACTTTTAGTGTACCTTTTTTGTGGAAATTAAATGAAGGAAACCTTAAAAACGGTTAAAAACCTGCTTTTGTTATTATAGCTATATTTAAAACATGGGCTGGTTCTTTTTATTTTGTTAGCCAAAGTTATTAAGAGCCATTCTGGAAGGTCCAAAGAGTGACTTGTGGCTCCGGAGCCGCAGGTTGCAAACCTCCTAGTCAATTGAGCGTGATTTCTGAAAGGTCTGAGAGAAAATATGATCCCAATTATCTGAAGAAAATAAACCTCACACCAAAGTGCAACTGAATCCAATTGTTGGCTGTATGTCCTTCCAGTTTCTTGGACTAAATGATGCACATGAAGCCCACAATAGTGATTTGTTTTGACAAGATGTCAAAATAAAACTAGTGTAACTCAATTCAAACACTACTTGTTTTCCCTCTTCTGGGGATTTTAATTTTTTTTTTTTAGCTAATACATCAGCCTTTTATCTTCAGAATTCCTAACATTTTGTGACATTACATCAATAAATATGTATTTTAGCCTCTTTTACTGTATCCTTAAAATAAAGTGTACTTGTCTGCAGAAGTCACTTGATGAGTAAACAGAGTCCAACTGTGTAATTTAACGTCAATAAATCCAAATGTTCTGTGAAGTTCTTGGAGGTTTATTAGTGAACAAACAGCTTCATGAGGAGTGATTAGCACAGCAGACAGATCAGGGAGGCAGCAATGGGAAGTTCGGCTCCCAAACGGCTCTTAATTTATCATCATCTGTTGCCTCATATTTTAGTTTATCTTGGCAAATATTATTTATTTATATTAATAAATCCTTTTACATTCAGTGTTTTTATGAGAAGCTTTCTGTTCTGCTTTAGAAGCAGGCATTCTTACTTTTGCTTAATATTTTAATCAAACTGTCACAAAGACAAATTAACAAAACGCAGCAAAGCAAATCTACTGAACAGATAATTTATCATTGTTACTTTATGTCTTTGTGATTCCCCTCCTCGCCACTGTGAGGGGCCAGACATGTTCTCCAAATGGCTGTCATGTTGGTCCCCCTCTCTTTATTCGTATAGTGGTATGATCCCAAATCCTCACTTGTGATTGGCCACTCGGCCGCCATGCTGCCAATCAAAACAAAGTTCTATCGTGAGGATTGCGGAGCCACTGAGAGCGAGCGCGGAGCAGCTAGCCGTTAGCTGCTAACATAAAGAAAGTGGGGATCTGCTCTTCTGATTCACTACAAACACGACCCACCGATATGTATTAGGCCATTAAACATCACTCGACGCTAGTTTGAGCAGCTAACAGGGCTACGTTCAATCAACGGATCGTTCTTCAATGACGTCACACCTGCATCCGGGTGCTCTGGCGTCATCTCGATTCTATCAAGCATCTTTCCACTTCAAAAAAGAACAAGAGAACCGCGATGGTTGGATAGTTTTGGATTCAAAAGCAGTAAAACTCTAAAAGCAAAGGCTCTAAAACAGTTTAGAGAAGCTTTCATTACGTCCCGTTGCTACTTAAAAGCATCGATTGTCATCGTGCGTGGCTGGCTAATATTCAAAGGAAACATTTGGCAGTTTCATTTGGCGG
>NW_006800157.1:1248874-1253183 GCF_000485575.1 Poecilia formosa
AAAAGACTTCATGTGATTGTTAGAACATAATTTAGAAAGAAAATATGTTACATTTACCTGTTGATGAAGAAGAGTAATGATAAATTAGTGAATAATAGATGTTTGTTTTTATAAGACAGCTTTTTCATACCTACATACATGAGACTGAAAGTGAAGTCTGATGTAAAGGTCAGTGTTCACTGATATCTCAGTTTAAGTTTGTTTTTTAATTTCTAAAAGTTAATGTGAAAAGTTTAAATTCTCATCTGTTTTTTTATTAAGACCAAACATGACATTTGAATCATATTGCATTTAAAGCAATTGTTTTCTTTTTTAAAGAAAAAATAGAACTGAATTTTTTTTTTCATATTTCTTTTGATAGCTTAAGAAGCTACTATGGGACATTTTTAAAAATCTGATTACTTAATTAATCCTCAAAATAATTGAGTTATTGATAACTAAGACAATAGCTTACAACAGCAAAAATGTATGCATTAGTCACTATGAGCAGTTCCTTAATGTATTGATCCGTGACGACTGATTATAAATGCACACCACACTTTTCAGACATTTATTCATAAACAATAACCTTGGAAACTGTTTGACTTTCCAATTACACACCATAAATATGGTAAATACTGTATTACTTTTGGCATTTATAAGACTTGTATTGTGTTTTTAATACAAAGAGGAAAGTTTACGTGATTTTTTCCACTTCAGGCCATGAAAACTCAGATAATCTGGAGCTTTAATGTGTTCCTACCCGACTGTAATCGCAAGTCGCTGCCCGATATTTACATTTCACACGAAGTGCTTTTGTTGTGTTTTTCTTTACGATGCATACATGCTGGCCTGTACCATAACTTAATATACTGTAACTGCTGCCATAAAATATCAGTTAGCATGCAGCGCAGTGTTGATCTGCTCTTAAATGCACTATAAAACATTAAATACTCAAACACTCGCACATACTTAATGATAAATCAGTCTTTTAAACACTACACTGTTTTATAGGCGTTGCGATGTGTGTGTGTGTGTGTGTGTGTGTGTGTGTGCGCGTGTGTGTGTGTGTGTGTGTTTTGACACAGTAGCTGCCTTGTCCTTGCACTGTAATGTTTACAACTCAGCTATAATCACAGAGAATTATGTTAATTACACACCATTAAGCTCATAAAGTAACACAACACACACACACACAGGCTCTCTCTACTTGTGCAGCAGTGAAAAAAAAATGTCTGGAGAGCCTAAAAACTGTTTAACGCAGCCAAATGAGAAGCCTGTATATGTATTTATTTGGAAACATTTGGACCTGGGTTGGGTGGCGAGCTCTGCAGGTCCATCACCTGGAGCTGCAGGTCACCTTTGTTCAGGTTTCGTCCACAAGAGGGCGCTGGACACCATTCAAGGATGGACAGAAAAAAAAGCTCTAGTGACTTAACAGCAGTGGAGAAAACATGGCAAAATAAACATGAAACCTGAACTGAGGAGTTTCAAGTCGATCCAACTATAATCCAACACAACGTTTCCCATCCGTTCAATATTTAAATCTTGTCCAGTTCAGTTACAATGTAATTCATTCTAATTAGTCTCACCCAATCAAATTTACTCATCTCAGTTCCAAAACAAACCAGCTTTTCTAATTACATCCAGATTAACTAAAGTTCTTTTCTTCTTCTTCACGTCAATCCCGTTCCAATTATAAACAGAACAGTTCTGTTAAATTTATTCCAATGATTTACAAACCAACCTTTCCTTTTTGATAAAGGAAAGTTGTATTGACACTTTGCAACTACATCACCAAATCACGTTGAGGTGCCTTGCTGGAGATGCTGGAGATCGGAAGTGAATGTGATTGTTTTCCAAATTTGTATTTGCCTGTAACAGTAATAACTTCTAGTTGTTAAACTCAAGCTAATTTATATGTAGAAATAGCACATCTACTTGGGGCTCATACTCTGAAGTATGCAAAAGTTGGAAACAGCTAGCTTGGAAACTGATCCAAGCTAGCTGGATGAAATTAATTTCATTTGATCAAGTTATCGTAATTTGATCAAAGCGCCAACTTCGGCTGAATTTTCACCACATGATTTATACCACTGTCATAAATGGTGTTTCCTTTTAGTCAGAGCAGACTTAAAAGCATGCAAAACTTTAGATGCTAATTGTTTATTTTTGTACATGGTAGGCTACACGATGGAGCATTTTCTCCAGGGTTACTAATGTTTAGTTGCTTTTCTTTGCCATAATGGAATATTTGATTTCATCTTACTAAATAAATCATAAAATAATGAGTTTGGTTTGCACCCTGTGACCATTCATTCACATTTAACCTCGCTCCTCTGTGCCTGTTGGCTCTGCCCACTTTAGTGGAGTTATTCAAAATGTGAGGGATTATGCTTCCACACAGGGTTTAGTTACACTTTGGGTTTTTTCACGCCTGATAGTTCGGTAGACCTCGGTTTGAACATTTGCAACATTTGTTACATTTTCTGTTGGTGCGATTCGCTTTCACACTGCACTGTGTCAAACGAACCAAACTAAATGAAAAACCTGTTCACATCCTCGACTGTGGTGACGCTGCATCCAAAACTAACAACACAAAAACCATTGAAGAAGACATTAGTGCAACTTATTTCTTCATTAAGTCCAAACAAAAATGGAGTGTCGTCAGATTTTAGTTATTGTACGATGTGTCTTTAATCTTTGTTAAAATAAACCACGAGACATTTCTTCTGCTAGCGTTAGACTCTCACGTTTGTTTTGGTTGTATTTACCCAGAATGCCCTGTGTTATAGTCCTCTTCCTACGTGTGAAGCAGTCTCTGGTCTGTTGGCGTTCACATGCATTCGAACTAAACCAGAGTTCACTTCGATGGAACTGAGACCTCCGTTTTTAGATGGACCAGAGTTCGATCATCCATTCACACCTCCCCAAACAAACCGGACTTGAAACAAACTAGAGTTGGATTGAAACGGATTAAACCAGGCTGGTGTGAATGAACCCTTGCAGTACTTTGGAGTCTTTGGACTTAATGAAACAAGTACAGACCGTTTAGCATGAGGGGGTTAAGAAAACCCTAAAAATGATTGTTGTTCCATCTTAAATTATATTTTTTGAAGTAAAATGTTACTTGAACTTGGGGGGAAAAGTGTGACAAACTCTCACATCCCTTTTATTTATGAAGGATTCTCCGACAGGACAAGGTTTTCTTTCTGATTGAAACATAAACAACAAATGTAGACAACTGCAAAATATTTGTAAAAATGTTCAAATATTTGTAGGACTTCCAAAATGAATATACGCCTTGAGGCATGCATAGTTTGACCTTAGATCTCTGCCCTCCTCTATCTGCTCTCAAAATCTGCAATGGCAAGATACCCCACATGAGTGTTTTAACCCAAAAGAAATAAATTCACAGGTTAAACGGCTTCCATCTGTCAGTTTCCAGCAGTGGTAAATAGAGACGGTCAGACCTGGGGGACAGGAGCCTGAGCTGTGGAGGAGCCAGCGTTACAGGATTACAACCTGATAAGGTCTACAGAGAGCCAGAATGTAATGACGGGGCATTACACTCTGCAGATAGCATTGACAAGTGTGAACAGAGACGAAGAGGAGGAGGAGGAGGAAGGAGCGCCTGAAATATAAGAGGACAAGGAAGGGTCATTCACTGGTGAACTGGGGAAAAAGTGCAGATGGTCAGCAAGTTTTTGTCAAATGGGTTCAAGTGGGTCAAATCTGACAGGAATATTCCACAAACATTAATACACATTTCTTCGTTTGGCTTTTCCACCGTGAACTTTACAGTTAAGCCTCAAGTTATCGACACCCCTGGTAGATTTAAACTTTTAAAACTCAGAATTTTAAAAACACGTTTCGTCTAACAGGAAGCGATAATAATACCTGGATGCACTCCAGTTGCAACAATTTAAAAAAAATATCAGTGGAAACCAGTGGCAAAAAGCGAGTCAGCAATTTCTTCTCACATAGAAATCTACATTACCATAAGAAATACACTGGAACATGGGGAGCAATTAGAGCTGGGCAATAAATCAATAATATATAGCGACAGACAGGTAATCAATATCAATAGGTAATATGTCTGATTCAATATTCAATATATTTTCACTGAAATCTGATCCAGAATCACACAGCACACAACCTTTCACGGCTAGCTAAGCTAAGTTGGTGGAATAAACTGACTCACTCGCATTCTTTGGTTAACTAGCAACTCATTCATTCTTTGGTTACCTAGCAACTCATTCATTCTTTGGTTACCTAGCAACTCATTCATTCTTTGGTTACCTAGCAACTCATTCATTCTTTGGTTACC
>NW_006800157.1:1253860-1274659 GCF_000485575.1 Poecilia formosa
TTGGTTACCTAGCAACTCATTCATTCTTTGGTTACCTAGCAACAACTTGTTGAGTAACTGAAGCAGTAGCAGTTTAAGGTTCTGCCACTTAACTGTTTAAATATAAAAAACAATTGTGTGGAGAGAAAACTGTGGATTAAACATGAAATGTCACTTTACCAATTTTACATCATTTCTGATACTAAGAACAAAAAACCCTGATCAATAACTTAACAATATCAACTGATATGAAACTGTTATATGGTTTCATATCCATATGGCTGAATGTTTTTCAGCCATATTGCCCAGCCCTAAGTTCAAGTGAATTCGTGTTTTCAAAGCAATTTTTGTTCTTATCTGTGCTCATGTTGTGAAAAACTAACATGTTTTATTTAATTTCTGTTTTATTAGTTAAAAACATCAAAACTTGACTGACTGAGATTAGCTTAACTGTTACAAAACGGCTAAAGTGCAGCAGAAGAGGTAGCTAATGCTAATGTCCTTATAACTTTAGACTTTCTAACATTGGTGTCGGTGTTTTGTTTAATTTTGTAGTATTTTGACACTACAGTGTACTTACAGGTTGGAGTCAAGTGGAGGGCAGCAGACAGACAGACCATCTGTCTTTCTATTCACGTTTCTGTTTCTTTGTCGCTTTCAGGCTGTGAAGCCTAAAACTGTAAAGGAAGACATCCAAGACCAACACATAATCATCCCAGCTCACACATAAACAGAGGAAAACCCAGGATGAACAGTGATCTGCTCACATAGAAATCTACAGTGAGGATTTTTTTCTGAAGTCAGTATGAGAAAACAAAAGTTTCTATATTAATGGACACCCACTGAGTGTAAACACATTCAGAAATACCTGCTCATTTGTCTTAACTGAATGCAATATCACAGTTCTCAAACATTTATAAGTACCAGTTTTTAATTTTAAATTGGGAAATTTAGCCCATCTAATTTCAGATATGAGAAAGTCTGTGGATTCTCAAGAACGTTTGACTTTGAAATCCAATATGGCCGCCCTTCTAAAGAACATGATGGCTACATTAGCTTCTCAAGCAATTTTTACACATCAAAATCTACACAACTTACTTACTCATCCTTCTTTATTTATATCACTTCTTCTGGTAGAAATTTAATATAAATCAACATATAGCCAAAAATGTAAAAATATTTAGGTATAGATGGATATTTCAGAGAGTGTTGTTAGGGGGTTCTTCACACCTGATTGTCCGGTAAACTCGGTTTGATTTGGGACCAAAGTTGCAACATTTTGTTACATTTTCAGTTGATTTCGTTTGCTTTCATTTCACTGTGACAAATGAACCAAACCCTTTGAAAAACCTGTTCCCCTCCTCAACTGCAGTGGCGCTGCACCAAGAAACACTGAAGGAAACTATTTGAAAAACACTCAACACAACTTCATTCGACATGAAATGTAAACAAAAATGGAGATTTTAGCACTTGTAGGATATCTCTGATTTCCTTGGCAAAAAAACCACGAGGTACTTCTCCTGCTAGCACTAGCTTGTTTTGGTTGTATTTACCCAGAATACCTTGTGCTGTAGTTCACCTCCTGTTTTTGGAGCAGTCTGCAGTCTGCTTGGCTTTCACATTTACATTTGAACTGTGCCAGAGTTCACTTTAATCGAATCGAGTCTAAGATTTTTAAGCGGACCAGAGTTTGATTGCGCTTTCACACCTCCCCAAACAAACCAGACTTTCTAGACAAACAAACTAGAGTTTGATTAAACAAGGCTGGTGCGAATGCAGCCTCATTTTTACTGACACTCATCCTCTACTTCCTCTTGGAGAAAACACAAACAACCCACTTGTCTCCTTATCTGAGAAAGTTCAACCTCCCTGGAGACAAACACGGTGAATGAACCAAGAGAAAAAGGATGAGACAAATGAAGCTGTCATTCCTTCACTTGTCCCTTCTTCAACAATGCGTATATTTTTTAAATTAATGTTTATGCTCACATCAGTGTTTGCAGGTATGTACTTATACTCTTTCTGTCCATTGATTTATACTCAACACATACGTTCAAACGAACCAGATCCGTGTTTTAGAGGGACGGAGAGGCCCGGTCCGCAGGCTGGCGTGTCCCTGGAGAGGTGCTCTGACCGGGGCAAGGCAGCACAGGAACAGAGCTCTGTGTGTTGGGGGGTGCAGGTTAACTTGGAGTTTCCCACTCCTCAGAAAGAAAGGGAGAGGAAGGTGAAGAAGAGGACAGCATAGTAAAGGAGATCCTTATTTACAGCTACAACAACACCTTTGTTTGATTTATTATCAAATCAACAAGTAGAATCCTCAGTTTTATCTCTGGATTATTCCAGATATTCTAACAGTTTGCCTGACTTTTTGAGTTCATGTTTACTTCCTGGTCGGTTATAATTATTTATTCACTTTCATCTGGTAATCTATTTACTGTTGTGCAGCAGTTTGATCACCAGTTGGACTAGGTTGCCCAGATTACTTTCATGCTTACATGTTGTGCATTTAACACAACTATTCTGACAAATGTGTTGTCTGTGCAAATGGAGATCAACTCACATCAGGATGCTAAATGCTTGAAAGTTCAATCATGTTGACGGCATGACTTTCGGATTAATTTGACTGATAATTATCTGACTAAATGGCGAAATTCAAAGCCTTCCAATGAAATTACATTCGATTCTGATCTCCCGTCAGTGCTCCATCTAGGATTTATCTCATTTAGCTGGATTTCTCTGGTAGAATTTCAACTGGGCCAATCAGAGCCGTCGATTCTCTACTGTGTCTTACAATTGTAGTCTGCCTGTAGTTGTAGCTTGGCAATGACAATGTAGGAAGAGGACATTTAGTCATTTGACCAATTAAAAAAGGAAGAAGAGGAGTGTTTAAGATATTTTATTGTTGGCAAAGATGTTGTTCAGTTCGGCACGTCTCTCTGCAGTGAGGCATGGTTGTTTATAGCGGTATTCTGCATAGGATAGCCGGAGCATCCCTGCCAAATAGCACATAGGTTTATGACATTTTACCAAAGAGCATCTAAGCTCTGGAAAAGGAACTTGTAAGTTTGGACAACTTACATGTAGGTGAAAGTAACTTGTTGGTTTGGGCAAATGGAATATAAGATCTGGTAAAGTAACTTGTAAGTACGGATAAATAGCACAATTAAAGTAACCTGTGCATTTTGGGAAGGGACACATAAGAGCTGGGAGAGTAACCTGTAAGTTTGGTCAAGGAAACAGGAAAAATTACCTGTAAGTTCAGTAAATAACATGTAAGATCTGGGAAAGGAAGGATGAAATTCCTCCTCTTAACATGTAGATTCAGGGAAAGTAACCTGTAGATTTAGGCAAATGGCGTAAAGTCTTGTAAAGGAACCTCTAAGTTTGGAAAAATATTCTGCAGCTTCAGGAAATTTAACCTGTAACTCAAAGATCCTAAGATCTGTGGAAAAAACCAGCAAACACCATGTACGTTCAGATAAAGTCGTCCGTAAGTTTCTGGAAATGGCATGTAATATCTATTAATGTATCCTGTAAGTCTGGTTAAATAACATATTGGTTCTAGGAAAGTGACCTGAGTGTTTGGGTCTGAAAGACAGAGTTCATAAGGTATTTATATAATGTAAGATCTAGTAAAGTCCACAATATTATCGTATGAACTGCATAAAAAACCTCCAAGATTCATTGTTCATAGCCATTGATCATGAAACTTTCATACAGGCGTATAAAACCAATGCTAAGTTTGTTTTTAACAGCTTACGGTACATTTTTCTATTCTTATTCTATACCAAAGGTCCTTGTTACATCAGGCAGTTCAACCTTTCACTGAACTCTAAGAAGCCTGTTTCCCATACACTAACCACCACCTGAGGGGACGACCCTGTGTGTGTGCGTGTGTGTGTGTGCGTGTGTGTGTGTGTGTGTGTGGATGCCATGCAAAAAGACCAAAAGAGCCTTACTGACCTCGTCTTGTGAAACCGCGAGTGAATGAAGGGGCGGAAGACAGAGCAGAAGAAGAAGAGGGGATGATTGGCGTCAGCGGTCTGAGAAACTAGTCTTTCTCTGACAAACACACACACTCACACTCACATTCACGCAGACACACACTCGGTCTCCGGCCTCAATTGAGCAACAGATAAACCTGCTCTTTCCCTTATCTGGTAAAAAGCGGAGTTAAAAGAAGAAGGGATTCTCTTACATCGAGGAGACAGTTTTTATCTCCTAACCGCCGCTCTCTAAGCCCCTCTCCTCCTTATGTCTCCCCCTATCTCCCTCTATCTGCCTTTCTTTCTGCCGGCATTGTTCTTGGGCTCTCTGGTTACTGTTAAAAGGGCAAAAGAAAGGACGGGTAGAAAAGGAGGGAAGGGAACCATGAAGGCAGACAAAGAGACCACTTAAAATGCCCAAAAGGAGTCTCTGTGTGGAAGCGTGTTAAACTCCCCTCTTGTCCACCTGTCTCTCTTTCTTCCCCTCATAATGCTTGTCTCTCTCACTACACTACCTTTGGGCTACCTTTGCACCTACCTCTTATCTCTTTCAGCAATGCTGGCTTTTTGATTTAAAATCTGATTGAGGCAAATTCACAATTATAAAGGCGAGAAATCGAAGAGGAATAGCTCATGTTATTGTTCGTTTGGAAATTTTGTGCAACATGCTGAAGGCAGGAAGACGATTCTTTCTCTTGCCACTGCAGAAGAACAACTCAGTTAGCAAAATGAAACCTGCAGATGTAGGTTTTATTAATTTAGTGCAGTGCGCCATAGAAAAACTGTTGAAGAAAAACTCAAAACCACTCCTATTCTTATATTTTCTCACCCTGTGTCCGTTATGGGGCGTTCACACCAAACACATTAGGTGCATCAAAAACACGTCTGATGCTTCAAGTTCGACGTGTGCATCTTAGATGCATTTTGCGCATCTGGTTTACATTCAGAGTCTATGTGGAGGCGCATCTGACTTGTCAGAATCGCTCTAGCCGTTGTTTTCCATGGCTGGTCTGTTTGTCAGAGGCGTTGGATGCTCGACGAGCCTCTATGTAACTTTGAATGTAAAACAATCGCAACTGACGCTTAAAATGCGGTTGGTGTGAACGCACCATTATACTACAAACAGACCTGTTGTCATGGCAGCTGACTGACAACAGCTCCACTAGCATATCAGGACTCAACCCCAAAAAACAGGCAAAGATTTCCAACACAAAGAACAGAACATTCAGTACGTTGCAGTTTCATATTTTCAGGTTTGATGTTTTATTTATTTTGCAATCATTAATAAATAGTCATCTGAACACAGCAATGGTTGATTATCTAATTTAAAAACATGACCATCCATCGGAGATGGTGTGTGCATTGCCTTTTTGTTTAACTGAACAAAACACAACAAATTCTGCAGCAGATCTACATGTTAAGACTGTCAAAGTCAAGCTAGCTTAACTGACCTACTTTCCTCTCCCTCGCTTTACTTCTTTAAATTCAAACTTTTTCCTGAACTTTTTATCTAGTTGTCATAGTGTTGACAATTAGCAGCGAAGCACTTCGTCCTTCTTTCTCCTGTATGTCACGCATGCATTTGAGATTTAGCGCGTCATGTTAACTTGACAGTTAAAACCAATTATAGTCATTGTTGTTGATGAGCAGCTTTTCTGACGGATTTTGTGTACGACGTTACGTTGCAACGTCTTAATATATCTTTGAACTTAACAAGCTAGCATTGCTGTGTGATTTCATGGTTATGCAGATTTGGTGTCTATTTTCGTCTTATTACTAACATTTATCTGTTTAGTGTTGAAACTGGCCCTCCATCTTGATATATTCTACATCTGTGACTGTCCATGTCTGCCATATTTTACCTATTGTTTCTAATTTACCTTGTATGTATTTGTAAATCAGCTAATGCTAGCGTTTGTGTAGGCTAAATGTTTCCCTGCCATGTACAGTAACGGCGACTCCCCACAGCCCACTAATGATCCCCTCAAGGCTCTGTGGTGCCAGTTAACACGAACACATGTCTGAGGTCACACAACCACAAACACACACAGCCTCTAAACGCCTTCAGGCCACCGGAACAACAATCCTGCTAATACACATTCCAACATACAGCAGCGCTGGAAGCGGGTCAAAGGTTGAAGTCGTAGGCACCTTGTATAGACTTTTACAGCCATACACCTTTTTGCTTTGTTAATCTCACTTTTCTGCTCCGTCCTATCTCCCTCTACTGTGCTGCTGTGTGGACACACACCGTCACACACACATACCTGTTTAATAGGAGTGTGTGTGTGTGTTGTCAGTAGTGTGTCCAGGCCGGTGTTTTACAGTTCTGTTCCCATGGCTTTATAGTCGCAGAGCAAACCTGCAGGCCAAATGTAGTGGCTGCTGTGCCACTGTGCAGAAGCCGTGGAAAATCATTACACCTCCGAGCTCCAGGACATGGAAACCTGGTGGAAACTGGAGGAGCCTGCTGGGACGATGTTCCACGATAAGGCCGAGGTCGCTAACGAACTGAGCAACACACACCGAGAAAACATCTTTAGCTGAAATAAATAAAAACAGTAATTAAAGGGGAGAAACTACAGCTAACTGGAACTATATTGTGCTTCTGTAAAACTAAAACATACTGAAATTATATAAAGTCCTTCGCTTTTATGTTTATCAATCTATTAACCTTTTGAACTCATGTGAAATTGATTTATTTTAATTTTTTCCCCCATACAAGTAGTTTACATCAACTGTCAACAAAATGGCAGCAACAAATGTCTGTTGTTTAACAATAATTGAATCCATTTTTTGAAAATGATATTTTCTGTTGATGATGCATAGTCACAATACAATATTTTGACCTTTTTGATTTTTACACCTAAAAGTATGAAAAACCCCCTAAAACCACTAATATAACTAAATATAACTGATAAACTAAACAATATTTAACTAATGCAAACTAACTAGCAAACACACTCTAAAAACTAAAACTAACTGAATTAGACAAAAAGTCACGACAAATTATTTAGTTTTTTTGCCCTAAATATCTGAAATACTATCTGGTGGCTCCACCAGTAACTCCACAGGTCGTTGCCAGGTAACCAAAGAGTGAATGAGTTGCTAGGTAACCAAAGAATGAGTGAGTTGCTAGGTAACCAAAGAGTGAGTGAGTTAGTTGATTCCACCAACATTTCTTAGCTTGCTGTTAAAAATGGCTAAAGTCTTGCCACATTTTTTTTTATTAAAACTGAAAATTTCTTGACATTCGTTCTTATCCCTTCAGTAATAAACTGTTTAGACAATATTTTTAATAAAGCAAAGTACTTTTGTTGAAGAAGAGTTTGTAAATCCTATATAAACAGAGTCTTTGCATAGCTGCTGTATTGTTTTCCAAAATGTTTTTGGGGTTTATTGTCCTTGTTTTCCTCCTCTTTTTTGCTGCTGGTTTTAGCAAAGTGTAATCAATGAAAACAGAAACACTGTTAATTAAAGAAAACATACTTTCTTGTATCTAAACAAGTAATGAAGATTTAATTTGTAAAAATCTCAAATTAGACGCAAATTTGCGTCATTCTTGAATTGTGGATCAAACCAAATCATCCAGAGGGCTGCAAATGGCCCTCGAGCCACACTTTGGGCATCCCTGACTCAACCTTTTGGTGAACTAAAACTGAATGAAACTTGGTGCTAGAGGATCTAAGCCCTGAAAGATGATGCAACATCCCCAATGTGATCAATAAAATGATTCATAACTCTGCTCTTTAAACGCACTTTTATGACTCATTCTTCTCATTTTCCTGGAATTACATACCTATATATATTTTTTGCTTTATTAGTCTGTTTACCCCAAAAAGCAGCTGCACGTGTCCACAAATACGCAGACTGTTGACATCACTTAAACATTTTAATCTGATTATTAGCAACACTGCTGGCAGTAGTTCGTCCCTATAAAAACGTTCATGTTTGCAGATGTGCTTGCAAGTTAACCTTTTATTATTTCCTGCAGCTAAAGCCGAAGATGTTTTTGTTTATCAGGGAATCAAGACATAATTACGCAATGCTCCGAGGTTAAATGACTATAAAGTAGATGATTATTACAGCTTCAACACTTCATTTTATAAGATTGGGAAACATCAAGATGAGTTTTTGGAGATAGTTTCTTTATATAAAACATTTGCTCAAATGTGCCTCAGATTTAAGCAAAGATTAAAGAAATGGTATGAGGACACATTTCTTTTACAACTGCATGAAACGTTGATATTTTGCAAACTGTCTGAATTTTCACGTCATCTTGAATATTTGATAAAACTCAGCAACAGCTGGAAAAAATGTTTTGGCAGCTAAATGCTAACATTAGCATTAACATTAGCATAATCCTTTTTAATGGTTCCTGAAAAAATGTCAGCATGTTAACCCTCAAGTGTGATGGGACGCCATATCTCAACAGATCTGTATTGAGTGTGTTGTTTCCTAATGTTAGCTATAGTTTTGTTTTAAAAAATGAAAATATGCTTCACAGCTCACTACATATTTACTTTTTGGTTAAATGTTAGCATGCACAGCTTTGCTAACAAAGTCTCAAGGGAAGCTGAAAATCATGTTATTTCTCACAATGCTGGTGCTTGTTTTCCAGTATTAGTTATTTTGTTTGCAAGTGTAAATTGGCTAATTAGCTCTAAATTTTAGCTGATGCTAATTTTATCACAAATACAGGTAGGTATGTTTGGAGTTCCTTGTATGGTTTTAAGTATGAATTAAGCTTTTCTAATTAGCTACTTTGCACTCAGTCTAATGTGTTGTCTACATGGGTGGGTTTGGTTCAGCTTCTTTTAATTAGCTAATTAGCGGCAGTTTTAACGGAAATCACTGCTCGTTTTAGAGACAGCTACTACATTTAGCATATGTGACGTTGGCTAATGTTCACTTTGTCAATTTGTGCATTAAAGTGTATCTTTGAAGATTATCACTAAAGTAGAGCTGAGGATGATGATGCTTTACAGCTTAACACTTAATCTCAGTTACATAGTTTTGTGTTAACAGATTTAAATTAGCTAATTAGCAGTTGCTATGTTTAGGTCTAAGGTTCCCTAATGTTCAGGCTACATTAATTAGAACTGAATTGATCCTAATGCTACTTTGGGTACTGCAGGTATGTTTAGCTTATATCCTTTCCTCCATATTTAGACATAGTTAACTGTATTTAAGTCCATTTTGTACCATCAGTGCTCTGTTTGCTAAAATCAACTTAAACCTAAAGTTAGCTAACCCAGATGAAAATGACTGCTTACTTTGTAGTATTTTTTATAAATAGCAGTTGTGATCTCAGGTGCCCGTATTTAAGGCATTTACCAGCTGACAGTACATCTGCATTTATTGTACGTAGTATTTTCAAACCAGGATAAAACTTTATTACAGTTGTAGAGAGTTTAGATGTTTGCAGTCGTTCATCTTTCACGCGTTTCTAAAATCCCACAGAGATTTTTAATTTGCTGCAAGTGTTTGAGGATGAAACTCTCAACGCTCAGAGCAGAAACGGAAAGGTCCAGACTAGATGTTTCAAGCAGATGTGGTGACTCTGGTTTCTACATATTTAATATCCCAAACGATGATCTGCACAAAGCGCGAGATAAAAAAGCTCCTGACGGCGATGAAGCTGGCTGCTTGTCAGCCCAGAAACTTAAAAACGTATCACTCCTTTGCGGCAGTAAACCGCGTCTTTAATGTAATTTTTTTTATAGCCATATCATTATTTCCTTTCAGATACCACAAATATTGCCTCTGTTATTTTTATAGATGTTGGCTGTTTCACCATCAAGGTGGAAACTCTTTTAATACCCAATGGTTGGGACTTGGATCAAACGCTGCAGGTCTATTACTGGGGCCTGCCACGTGCTTTTAAAATGATCAATGACTAAATTTATTGGGATCATTTCAATCCACTTTGCCAAACCTCTGATCGTCTTTTAGTGTAGGAAATAAAATATATCACAAGCTGCAGACTACTGTTGGACGGCTGGTTCTGAGAGGTAAAAGTTCACGATCACCAGCCTGTCAGGAAAACTCGTTGCTTTAATACCGACTTCAAACGATGTAAACGTTTCCAACAACGCTGCAGTAGATCTGCGTAATTAAAGATTTCCAGTTGAAAACAGCTTCGCTAATCAAGGCAGAACATATGTTCCAGTTCAATTTTCATTTTCACTTATCGTATCATTTATCATTTATCATGATACGTTTATCATGATAAGAATTCTGATTTATCGTTGTCCCAATAATTTCCAATTTCTTATGTTTAAAACCTCCAAAAACTGTCGCTGTTGTCTGAATTAATGGTTTTGCTGTTTTCTCCAATGTTTGTTCAATGAAAACATCAATAATTACCAATAAATTTGAAAATACAATGTGCAGTTTAGTCATTTAAATCACATTTCTTTGTACAATTGGTGTCCCAAAGAAGCACATTACAAATGGGAAGGTTTTTGTGTTTGGGGGGATATAATTGCTCTGACACACAATCGCAGCGATACAGTTACCTTAAAAAAAAGAAATAAATAGTTCTTATTGCCACTTTTATTGTTAACACAATATTATGGCAAACTATTATAAAATGTTAAGTCCACGTTGCAGTTTTATGGTCAGAACTGCCATCAGCACAACACATGCACAGAATGTAAACGGTGTTTCTTCATTTCCCCTCACCTCTGATTGGGAAAATGCAATCTCTAAAAATCTAAAACAATGTTTTTTACGGTTTACATTTGCCTAAATGAACGTTACATTGATACATAGAAACAAAAAACACAGGGAATCGATACCGAACATTCAGTTTTTCATGCTTGTAAATCTTAGTAATTGAGCATCAAACACTTTTCTGCTTTCATCCAGTCCTAATCTGACATTGAGATAAACCTCCTGGTAGTCAAATAATTACAAATTACTTTTAATGATTGATTTGAGCCATTTTTAGGGTTACAGTAGTAAGACAACACATTTTTATTGTACATTTTCCATAAAATAGCCACATTCCATAATTTTTTTTTTTTTGCGCATTTCTTTTGCACACCTTCATAAGAGAAGGTTGATACAAACGTCAGCATGTGAAATAACTTCCTCAACTATGCAAAACAAATGTTATTTTCACTCATTTAGGCAGTTTGTTTTTTTTCTGTAAAAGAGTTAAATTGCTAAAGGGGGAGATTGGGACACATTAGCTCTAACGTAGCGAACGCCTCCCATTCAGTGGTGGGTCTGTGCCTTACCAGAGGCACGGAACTCTGAAAATGTCAAACTCCAGTTTTCCATCCTGGAGGGAAGAACTCTCTCCATTTTCCTGGGATGTTTGTGACGTGCTAGTGTTTCAGTCGTAACGTTAATGCCTGATGAAATGACGCTCTGCATAGCCTGGTTTATCCAGTCCAAACCAACTTGTGGAAACGCCTAATTCCCCTGGTTTTGTTGCAAAATTTTGACAAATTTACTAAAGATTCACATGACAGATTGAATCTTGATTACTGTCCCGAAGTCGGGACTGTTGATACTTCTCTCAATATGTTGACCATGCTAGTTGATGCTAGCTTGTTCACCAGGCTAGGTGACAAGCAGCTGCTAAAACATTAAAACCATTGCCCTGAAGCATACATAATTTACTGTACACCTGTAGTTAACTTAATATTTGTAGCTAATATTGATTGCATCTCTTTGTGTCAGGGCCAGATAAAGAGTTTTGGTACAGAGGCAGAATGCTAACGTTAGCTAGCTAGCTGCTAACATCAATTGCCTTTCTGGGCTTCGGGTTTGACTTGCTCCCCACCGTCCTTGAAAGCGAAGCACTACAAAACTTACAAGTCGTTGTGTACTTTCTTCTAGATGTTGTTTTACTAATATATTGTTTTAAATTCATGCAGCAGAACTGAACACTGCTCATTTTCTTGGAGTGGGGATGGGTTACTGCGGAAACTAAAATACATAATTAGCAATGAGTCACATTATTGCTTGGTTTTGAATCTGTACGTTTTACGTCCAACAAAAGCAAAGATGTTGCCATATAAACTGTACAATGTTCTGGCAACTTTAGCGATATTTCCACAGTTGTGGTCTTGACTGGTCTTCCAATAAAATGCAGAGTCGTCAATGTTCGAGACCGAGACAAGACTGAATAAAAATGTGGTCGACTCCAAGACTAGACCATGAAAAAGTGGTGTCGAGAACAACAACACGGGTTTATGGACCATGCGCAAAAGCCAGAGCTGATGCCGGTGCAACGTGCTGAGGGCAACTGGACAATGTTTGAAGGAAATGCGCTAACGATGCGTAAAACAGATATGGTTCCATACTTGAAGAAACTTTTAAGAAGACGCGGCTTGTAATCTATATAGGAAATGAGCTTTAAAGTTTCAATATTTGAGGTTGTTAAAGGAATATATGTGGCTGCTGCCCCAAACGATCCGGCCAAATAACGCTGGTGAGTCATCACCTTTAAGTCAACTTTGTTTTTAACGCAGAGTTGGTGGTCCACGCTTCATGTTGGGATTCTTTTTCTTTATGTGTGCTCTTCAAAATCCAGAACAAAAATAACGAGTGTAGTCTACATTTCATGCTAGCAGAGAAATACGAGGTTGAGGAAACGGATTCTTGGCACCTCAAGCTGCATCTAAAACATGATAAACACCATTTGTGCCGCACTGCCTCATTTTTACAGCGTTACACTTGAATTAACCCTGCGGTTCGGTGTCACGAGAGAAACCCAAGTCAACTTTCATTGGGTGCAACTGTCCTCCACCTCTGACGGACTGGCTTTAGCAACAAACCGTTGCATGTGTGCGTCTGTGACATGGGGAGAGAAGGAAAAGGAAAAATGTCAGCGCAGCTCCAGAGAAACTGATACAGAGCTGCAGCGGAGGCCTGAACATGTGCTGAAAGGTTATTGTGAGTTCTCAGACTGACTGGCCACTGCAGTAATAACGTGCTGATACACGTCTGTCTTTCATTTCTTTCTCCTCAATGTTTCTGAACAAACAGAGAAAATTTGGCACCCTTTGTTGTAATAATAATAATAATAATAATAATAAAAAACAACCTCTTTCCAAACTATTTACAGCCAATCTGAAAAGGTTGAGTTCATTTTAAAAATCTCAAAAAGGCTAAATAATATTTGAGGAAGCGTCTGTTCCACTCAATATCTGCTAAGGGTCTTTGGATCTCTCCTTTAAAACGTTTCTTGGTCTCTCTCTATCATCTCTGGGAAATAGATTTTGAGAGGCCACTGGCTCACGATTAAAAGGTAATCGCTGGCTGGGAAAAAAAAGGCTCTTTAAGAAAGTCCCACAGAGGAGTTGATGACAGAGTGGCCTGAGTTATGAAAGGAAAGATGAAATGCTTTGGACAGAGTCTGTGAGAAGAGAAGAGGAAAGTGGACAGGGATAATGGGGTAAATATGAGAATAGGTGCACAGAAATCTGAGGAATTAAATAGTTTTCCATGCGATAGAGCAGAGAATCCTATAAACCAGTAATTATTGGTGTGATTGTGTCTAAAAAAAGAAACTTTCTTTAACTGATTTCTATCGTAAAGTCTACCGCTAAACAAACTTTTATTGCATTAACTTAGGGTTCATTCACACTATTCCTGTTTAGTTCACTTTAATCGAACTCCAGTCCATTTGTCTGGAAAGTTTGGTTCGTTTTGGGAGACGTGAACACGTAGTTGAACTCTAATGTGGACCAAAAACACGAAAACGTCTCGGTTCGGTTTAAGTGAACTCTGGTGCAGTTTGAATACATTTGTGAACAGCAAGCGGACCAAAGGCCACTCAAAAAGCAGAAAGTGGACTACAGTTCAGGGCATTCTGAAAACAAACATGATAATCTAACGCTGGTGGTGAAATGTCTCATTGTCTTTTACCAAAGACAAAAGAGAAATCCTACTTCCCTATATCTTGATGTTACTCCATCTTTTTTCATTTCATGAAGAAGGAAGTTGCGTTCAGTGTCTTCTTTAGAGGTTTTTGTGTTGTTTCTTTCAGCGGTTCCTGGTGCAGCGCCCCCTCAGGCGAGGACGGGAACAGGTTTTCAAGTAGTTTGGCTCATTTGAATAGAGCTGGATAATAAATCAGCATTAACAAATATCGTGATAGACATATGATCAATATCAATAGATAGCATGTCCAGTCAAGGTTCAATGTTCGACTCTGATCCAGAACCGCACAGCATTCTGGGGGATTTAGGCAGAGGAAAGACCTTAGCCGTTCAACATCTCACTGCTAGCTAAGCTAGGTTGGTGGAATCAATTAGCTCACTCTTTCCTTGGTTACCTAGCAACTCACTCTCTCCTTGGTTACCTAGCAACTCACTCTCTCCTTGGTTACCTAGCAACTCACTCTCTCCTTGGTTACCTAGCAACTCACTCTTTCCTTGGTTACCTAGCAACTCACTCTCTCATTGGTTACCTAGCAACTCACTCATTCCTTGGTTACCTAGCAACGACCTGCTGAGTAACTGCCACAGTAGCAGTTGGAAGTTACACCTCTAGCTGCTTAAAATAAAAAAACGCCATGGAGCAAAAACTGAGGATACAACAGGAAAGGGTCGGACCACCACCATTTCAGATATTTAAAACAACAAATAAAAGCTAATCAATAACTATTAGTTTTTGAAATGCTTATCCTGTGATACTTTTTTCAGTCGTATCGTCCAACACTCTGCTGAAAATGTAACAAATGTTGCATTTTTAGTCCTCAATCGAACTGATTTTACCGCAGTTGCTTACAGATATTTCTAATTTGCGGTGGCTTTTTTCTTACCTCTAAACTGGAGTTTCTTTCTGTGAGTCTTCATCTGACAGCCATTCGGTGTTAACATTTGTTAGCAATGTTCGTCCAGGCCAGCTGAGGGACTCAACCGGCTCTCTGAAAGCTGCACTAAAGCCGTTTTATTTGGCTCCATTCGCTGCAGTGAGACTTTAGGAGTAGGAATCAGTAACAGAGCAGTTTAGACAGATTCGTGTTTCATTTTAACAGAAAAGGTATGTTCTTTTGAAAGCTGCTGCCAGTTCCTCTAATGCAGCAACAAAGAAATTTCTGATTAAGATGAAAGTTTTCTCATCTGCTGGTCAGGTCCGAGGCTGGTGCCGTTTTATCAACATGGGACTGGAGCTCTTGGACAAACATTCGTGTATTTTTCGGGTTCAAACTTTGTTCTCCGTGTGGGTTTTCATTCTGTTCCCTTTTCTGATTTGGGGTTTCCAGGACTTAAAGGTTAGAGAGCTATCTGATTAGGCGTGACTGCTGATTACAGATTACAGCATATGGATTCACTGAAACTTTATGTCGCTCTGCTTTTATCAACGTTGGGGCCTAATCAGTTTTATTCAGAGCACATGGTCACTTTATTTCATGTTTCCACTTGAAGCTGTTCACGTTTTGTTTATTAAGCTTTAAAAGCATCGAATGCTGTTGATTCAATCTTTTAGATTCAGCATAAAACGGGTAGCGGAGTCGGGCTGAAAGGGCAGTTTGGGGTACAAACATTTTTATTGTCACTACAAAAAATTCTTGAGTTCTCTGTTTTTTTTTTGTTTTTTTGTTTTTGTTTTTTTTTAAGTACAAATTTAAGGCTAAATTAATTAAATTAACCTGTTTCTCCTGATAAGCTTTTGGTTTTGAATTACAATCTGTTTACTACTGGTAAGCTCAAAACTAGCAATTCTGCTTGATTCTCATCTCCCTCCAGTTAGATTTCTCCCATTGAGCTTGATTTCTTTGGTTAAATTCCAACTGGAACAGTCATTCTTTGAAGAATTTGAATTAATATGAGTTACAATATTTAATTTCTCTTTGGGATCAATAAAGTGATTTTGAATTATGGCTTTTCATAATGTTTGTAAATTATTGAAGCAGTTGATTTAAATTTTGTTTAATTTAACTTTGTGTCTTAACAAATACCTTTATGTCTTTGTATGAATGTTTCTGAAGGATTTCTATAGTAACGTTGATGTGGAGCCCAGGAATGAGGATCCTTGAATAAACAAATGAACCACAGAACACTGAGAACACTTAAAAAAAATACAACAAAACATCTTTAAGCATAAACTTTAGTAAAGAACATACCATATTGAGTCTTTTTTTATGTTTTTATACTGTATTGTACATGCAAAGTTAAGTTATGTTGTGTTTACATTTATTAACAATGTAATCGGATTACTAATTTTAAACAAACGTGAGAAAGAACCCTCATGTAGTTTAGTGGAAAAAAAAAAAAGCCAGATGTTAAATTTTATACATTTTTACTCATGATTTTGTTCCTTACTTTATGGAGTAAGAAAATCAAAGTTGAAATCAGAGTTTGGAATTACCGTCGCCATGGCAACCCAAACGAAAACACATTACTATAGGAGTCGTGTTAACGAAACATCCAGTGTGAACGGTGACATCCTGATTATTAAAGCACCGGAACGACACACACACAAACACACGCACACACACGCACGCACACACACACACACGGAAGCAGTCGATCCGACAAAACCCCCTAAAAAAACCTCCTGTCTGGCTTCCAGCGGACAAATATGGAGTCCCAAACCACCTAGCGGTTGGCGTAGCGCGGCGGGATCATGTTCTGAGCTTGTTTACCTTCGCTTGGCGCACGGTTGTATGAAACGTCCGCAGTGACAGATGGCTTGTTTGGTGTCCCACATGCAGCCAAATAAACAGTGCGGCGGGGAGGAATAAACGCTCTCATCCAGTTGTTGTGACTCTCTCGTTTGAACAAACACACACAAAAAATGTCTGCTCTGGTTTTCTACTTTTAATTTAAATTCATTTTGGGGTTGAAAGTTGCCCTACCTGTCAGGGTACCATGTAAACATTCACATCAAAGGACGTTTTTGTTTTCTTTGTTTTGGTTTTTTTAAGGCTGAGACAGATTTTATAAATGCCAGCCTGCTTCAATACATGCATGTGATGGTTCACAATTATATTGTTTACACTGCAAAAATACAAAATCTTAGCAAGTATTTTTGGAATAGGTTCAAGAAATAGTTCACTTGAAGTAAGACAAAAATAACTTACAAGTAACTTTTCAGCAAGAAATAGGAGCTTATTTTAAGTAAATAATTCCTTAATACTTATGAGAAAGCACTGGTTCTATTGGCAGATTATTTCGTAAATGAAGTGGGAAAAATGTTGTTAAAAGTGAAATATTCTGCCAATAATCTGCCAATAAATTGCTACTTTTAAAATTTGTCTTACTCCTTCTCTTTCAACACATGTTGAGACTTTTGCTGTTACCTCTCTTCACGGGTTTTATTGTTTCTATTGTTTTTTGTCCCTTCTACATTTTGAATGTTTGTTGATTGTCTGAACAGCATTTTGTTTTAGCCACTGTTGTTTTAAAGTGCTTTATAAATAAAGTAGTAGTAGTCAGCCCAACAAATCACAAATGGAAAAACATTTGCCATTGATGTCACAAATGACAGTAAAATATACCGCTTCGATGAAACTTGTTGGAACCACCTGCATGCTAAGCTAAATCCAAATAGTATCAACATGCTTGTTTTCCATGTCAAACCATTTCTAACCGTTTTCCAGAAGAATTAAAGTTTTAAAAAAAAAATTCTACTTGTTTTAAGTGTATATAGTTTTTGAACATTTCTGTCATGTATTGTAAATCCGCCAAATCGCTCAAAAAGACTTCAAGCCAAAGCAGATATTTATTATTACTCACGCTCAACTTGGGTTGCTAGGTAACGGGGCCTGGCCTGGCCAGGGTTGCTAGGTAACGGGGCTCGGCCTGGCCTGGGTTACTAGGTAACAGCGCAGCGCCCCTCCACTGTGACTCAACATTTGGGAGGTTTTTGAAATGACTCACTTTCCAAACACCAAGAACCATTAACTTATTTCCAGAAAACAGCTGGGCGTTTATTTTTTCTTTTTAAATGTTTGGATTGTTTTTGGAAGCAGTTGACGCCCAAATGGAATTATATTATAAAAACGTGCAAAAAGTGAATTTTACATAATATGTCCCTTTTAAAACTGGGTAATTAATTTGCTATTAGATCAATCTGTGTTCCTGTGATTTCACATTAAGCTGTTATGTTGTAATTTACTTTGTGACACCAGTTTGTTTTTGGCAATACTTCGTTATAATTATCCCTGGAAAACACAAAGAAGAGAGAGGGAAGAAGAGTAACGGAAACAACTCAAAACTTTTCTTTTGATCTGTTTAATGTGTTATTGTTTTCTTTTCTGAGTCATTTCCTGGATGTCTTCCAGGGTTAAAGCACCTTTGTTTCAATCAGGATAAGATCTTTTAAGGCCCCAACATTGAGAAATAAAGTAAAACACAATTTCGTAATAATCTGTAATTGTGTCAGTTCTGAAGAACATTGAGCCAGAGGGCCAGGTTAAAGCGCTGAGCTGCCCAGATCGCACTGAGTCGACTTTTCTATTGTTTTCTATGGTGCCATCGTTTTGAATTTAAAATCATTTCAACAAAATAATTTTTAAAATATAATTTGTCTGAAAAAGTAGCAGAATAATCCACCAAACAGATACAGCACAGAAATTACTAAGGTCACATCTCTGAGTTTTAATATCAAAGACAGCCTCATTTACAATTTTTAACTCAGTTAATAGTAATTAATCACATTTTAATCAAATACTATGTCAACAAAATATGCAACATTTTTTAATACAAAAACCACTTTTTGCTGCTAAATGATTGAATTAATAGACACTGAGCTCAACAATAAAGATGTTTATTGTTTTTATTCTGTTAATTTATGTTATTCAACCATCGGATTGGTGCAAAGACGCTGTTATCAGCTTCCATATATTTCAGGAACCAATGATCATTCATGAAGTTTATTTAGAAATGTGGGCTGTAAACGCTGACATTAGCATTAGCTTGTTGCTACATGCTTAGCATTGACATGCTGTCTTAGCCTTGAACAGCTTCACTAATAGGCTAACTTTTTTTAGCACAACTTGAAACAACAATAGTCTGTTCCAGCGTCCAATCAAATTGTCTTTATATTTAGAACTTTATTAATTTTTACAGAGCAATTACACAGCCAGACATCAGCAATAATTAACACAAGTGTTATCAAACTGTTTTTTGAAGCAGAAATTAACCTGCAGTGCATCAAGAGAAACTTCTTGGTCGGCCATGTTGTGCTTCAGATTTGCAGATGTACCAGAAACACGATAATGCAAAGGTTCCGGCCAGAACCTTTGTTAAAAAAAATAAATTACATTTTAATGCATTAAAATCTATGTAGTTTTTTTTAATCACAATTAATTAACCAGTTAAAATCCTGGCCCCGGTTTAAATACAAATGATTTAGTGAAAACCTGACCCAAACTGAAGAACTACATTTTTTTGGTCCAATTTCACAAGCAGCAAAAGCCTGATTACTTCTAAATAGGATTTTCTTCCCACACACATGAAATCAATTGTAGTGAAAACTAGAAATATTTACTTTATATTAAAACATTCAAACAATAATTTAGGTTTGTGTTTTATATCCACTGTCGGACATTTAAAAATCTAGTTCTTCCCTTTTTCCATGATTATTGGCTGTTGGACTCTCTGGACGACACTCAGGAACAGCTAATTGTAACCATCGGTGTCGTTTAGAGCTCTGGCCTCGGATCTCATGACGGATCAATTTACCTTTAAACTTCTGAACGAGTTTGAAAGCTTTATTGTTTGCCTGCAAACAGAAGCAGGCAGATGTTACTTTCCTCACACACGTGACTTTTTCTCATCCTCATTTTGCCCTCATTTCCAGAAAAACTGACCTCTCACCACTCAGAATTTGCTGGAATAAAAAGAAACAACAAAGGAATAAATCTTTAACTAGACACTTGTGGGGAGGCAACTCACAATAAGTCATCACTACTCAACTTCACCATCACTGACACCAAACTATAAAAGTAAAAAAATGTGTGTAAATACGTGGACAGACGCCACCAACGTGTGGAAGCGGAAGGAGTTACTGGCTCGGACTCATGGGAGCATCCTTGTTTCTGTGCTGGAAAAACACGACTCACACGCTGAAGAGATTTCCCAAACTTTCAGCATGCATGTTGGGAAATTTTAGAAGAAAAAAAAAAGAAAAAGAGAGCAACATCTGCCAAGCAGATTTCCATCGTTTCTTTACAGAACTTGTCTTTCATCCTTTGCTTGTTCTTTCCTCTGTTCGTCGGAGGAACATCCAGATCTGGTTCATGGAAATGTCAGGGGGAGAAATGCCAGCATTGGGAAACATACTACTGCAGATGACTGTACTGTAGTTTTAATTCACTCCCACGATTTATGGGGATTATATTCAAAGGTACTTAGCACAAAATCAATCACTAGTTAGCTGAAAACAAATATAACAATAATTCAGCTGAGGAGAAAATATCTATTTTGAGTTTGACAGCAATCAACAAACTGGTCTACTTGGTAATTTGATGACAAAATCTGGCATTAAAGCCACTGTTATAAAATGTTTTCAATGATTTACCTCATGAACAAACTTGCTCACCTGATTTTTTCTTTTTTTACATTTAAACACAGCAGTTACATAAGAGTTTTTTTTTACATTAGCAGACAGCATTAGTGTTTCTATTAAAAATTAGCTCAAAGCTTTGTCAATAAATGCAGCTAGTGAGAAGTAAAGCAGTTTCCCAGAAATGAGCTGATTGCTAACTTGAATCAAGCTAAAACTGAAGCTAATAACTGCTCAAAGTTGAGTCGAGTTAATATCAATTTAGTCAAGCTAACATCAAAGCAGTTAATGGGAAATCAGAGTGAAGTTAACATCAAATCACACAAGATCAAATCAGACAAGATCAAATCAG
>NW_006800158.1:0-14781 GCF_000485575.1 Poecilia formosa
AGTCCCCTTAAATCATGTTCACAACTGTTTACCAAAAGATGAGGGCAGATAGAGACAGGAGGACTAATGCAAAAGAAAGACATCGTATCCAAAACACGGTTGGATCCACTTATAGCATTCTGATTTTTAATTAATCCAGTCTGGTCTGTTATAGTAATAGTTATAGTATTTTCTTCAAATCTTGTGGCATGAATTGTTGCCATATAATTTATACTTGTTTGTCATGAACTGATTCCCCTTGCGTCAAAGCTGATTTAAAGGTGTAGAAAAGTCTCGATGCGTGCCACTTTTCTGTCGCTGTCACCGGATAAGTGATACTCCCACATGGACTGGACATCTTGTGGACTTGATTATTAATGCTAATGTAGTTTTACTCATGTAGCCCTTTGGCTCACTGTATAAGAAAAATAATTTAGAAGCATTTAAGAATCTTTTAGCTCTGTATGTAACATTTGAGTAAAATTTAACATCACATTGCCAGGCAACCTCATCAATTCTCCACAATAATTTATTCGGAGTATTTCAAAGTAAAGAAACAATGCAAGGCAGGTTTTAGTTTTCTTCCAGAAACTCTGCCCTGACCTTAGCCTGGTAGAAACCAGCTCCTTGAACTAGTCACTTCCTGGAGGTGTAGACTGTGTTGAAGTTTTAAATATTACCCAACCGCTAATATTTGTTGGTGATATGGGAAAAGCTCCAGTTCATTGTTATGACGCTTATAGGAAACTGCCTGTGATGTAAACAACCAACCTTCACTGTCAGAGAGAGGAGTGCCGATCCGAACCAGATGGCTGTTAATGTTTGGAAGTGTGACCAACACGGATTGGATGGCTTCATTCACTTGCTCTGCTGCCATTGCTCAAACTATAGGCAGACTACAATTCTAAAACTACATAGAAAATCAATGTCATTATTTACTAGTTCTCTTTCTGTTCACTAATTGGCTTGGTTGAAATTCTACCTGATGAATCTGAGTCAGTGGGAGAAAGCCCAGACGACACTCACTGAAGACCCTCTGTTTTTTAAAGACAGTCTCATGTAAAGAATAGTTAGGGTTGCCCATAATTTTCTTGATTTTATGTAAAATCCTTCTTTTCATCATCATCTCCAGAGGTTCCACAGTTGTCCCCAGAACCAGAACAGAACCAGATCAGAACCAGAACAGAACCAGATCAGAACCAGATCAGAACCGGCCTTCTTTATCAGGTTGTTGAGCTGTTTTAAATCCCTGATTCTGATGCTGCTGCTCAGCAAAAGAGACAAAACTCTCAAAAACAGACTGCAAACCTTGACGGATCTAAGTTTCCTCAAGAACTACAGTCTTGCACGGTAATTATGCACACTTGTTCAATAATTGTGCACAAAGACAGGAAAGCTATAATCTTACTTTTTTCCTAGTTCAAAGACGGAAATAGCAACGACAATGCTGCATTAGATTTATTCTGAAAGTCACAACTCGATTGTGGGAAGATAATTTGTCTTATTGACCCAAACATTAACGGAACATGTTAAAAATAAATTAACATGTCATAGAATACATGTCAAGTCTGAGGTTTATTAACATTTTTCATTGGCTGAGAACTCTAGAGTTGTTTCATAATTGTCCCTAAAAAATGCAGCTTTTCAAATAGTGTACATCATCTGAAATATCCTTATTTGTTGGCATGAGATGTGAGTGATCAGATGTCGTCAGAAGTGCTAGAGTCCCAGTTAAGTCAGGAGGAGGAGAGCAGTGTGCTTAGACCACAGTCTGCCTGCAGAGGAGAGAGAGCTCAGCTCAGTGCAGTGGGAGGACTCCAGTGCCGTGACAGCAGCAGTGAGGACACACTCAGATTATTCACCAGGGTGAAGTTCTCCTCCCCGGTCTCAGCCTGCTGCAGCCCCACGCTGCCGCCTCTCCCTGCTCTATCTGGAGCCAGGGATGTGATGGGGTTTGGATCTGAGCCCAGCCCAGTAGAGGTTTCCTACAGCTGGGCGTCGGGCTGATGATGGAGCGCCGCTGACCGCAAGGAACTTGTCTGTGTCCTCCCAGAGGCTTGGTGGGGAATAACTCAGCCACTGGATCAGCAGGAGATTAAAGCCGCCTCCCTGCACTGCTACTTCCTGCCCCTCTGCTGCCGGGCTGAAGTGTGGGCAGACTCAGTGTCCAGCTCTGGGTGTCGGAGCAGCTGTATGTTGCTCCTGGGCTTCAGTCTGCATTCCCACTTATTGGAGCTGACTGGTCCCATCGCTTCCGGGTACAAACCATGAGCTTTTCATGTCTGCCGTGAAAGTGCCAGCCTCCCTGTGACATGGAAAAGTCCAGACTCTACAGACTCTTCTGCTACTTCATTCTCAATTCCCCCTTGGTGATATATGCAGATGGTGAGTAGCCTGAAGCAGACAGTAGAACAACCTGCACCAGCCAGCGCTTCTCTTTCTAATGATAAAACTTAGCCAGTACAGCCTGCTGGAGCATCAAAGCACATCAAATTGCTTTTGTTCTAATGACTTGATTTGATAGAGTCAAATTTATTGTGATGATGAAGCTTAAGAATAGCAAAGTCAGGAGAAGTGGGGTTATATTGTTGGATTTTCAGAAAGTAAATAGATCCAGTTTCAGTTAAAAGTCATTTATAAATCTACTGTTTTCCTCTTCATGCATGGAACCGAAGCCGCGTTCACTGAAGTCCCGAAGGATACGAGTGTTGGGGAAGGAGAGAATGTGGAGATGCCCTGTGCCTTCAAAGCCCTCAGCTCTGCTCCCATGTCTTTGGAAATTCAGTGGTGGTACATCAAGCTGAACGGCCCCAAAGAAGGACCTGATGAGCTGCAGAACAGGGCCAAGGTACCTGCAGCCCCGCCTGGTCTGTCAGACATTTCTAAGACATGTCAGACATGTCCCAAGAAATATGTTCCCCAATAACAGGTCTAGTTTTAGAGTTCTGACAAACTTCTAAAAATATGGAAAATAGACCAAATAGCTACCAGTTTTAGCTTTCATAACTATGGAACATTTAGATATTTTTAAACATATCTTCAGTAACAGAATGCCCCCTACCACAAAATATACAGTGTCTCTGTCCATTAAGAAATTCCATGCAGTTTTTAGTGTTTGAAGCTTTAACCTATTTAAATGGACAGGATTGTGTAAGATTGATTTTTTTTTTTTACTTTATGTTATGTTATAATGTTATTCCCTCATTATAAACATACCTGGAGTGTTGCTTTAATTCTTTCATGCATGTTTGAGAAATCCTTTAATCTCCATGGCAACCATTCAGTAGTGCAAAACATTTCCAAGATACTGAGCTTCTGCATCATAGGCCACCCCGCCTTTGCGACTCTCCCATTCAGCTCCTTCTAGCCAGCATCTATTATCAAACACCTGATGGAACTGCATATCTGCTGATCTCATTATACGAGCTGCTTCTCAGAGCAATGCTGGGAAAAACATTGTTAAAGAGTTAATAGAGCAGCCATGTTGTGATGACTTCCTGATGGTGGAGATTCAGAAAGTGCAGGAGTTTTGAAAAAGATAAAGGTCCGATATCAGGGCATGAAATTATAACGTCAAATTTCTTTTAAGTCATATTTGATAAAACATTTTTATGCTAACTGAAGGTAACTTAGTTACTCGATTGTGCTATAAGATGGCACTATGACCCTGGAAAATACATAATAAGCAGTTGTTCCAAGACAACATCCTTTCCATTTTATCTCCATAATAACATTGTCATATGTTCCACTGTTGCTGCATCTGTTTGAACTGAGACAAGAGCCCTTCCTGACTGCAGGAAGGGCTCTTGTATCAGTAACCATCACATTTAGACCCTCCACTTGACAGAGGTGCTGCAGCAAGATACTCTTCCCTGCACCATGACAAATAAACTCATTGATACAGTCACATCTGCAGCATTTCTTCTGTTGCTGTTTCCAGTGAACAAAATGCAAATCCTGTTTGAAATTCCTTCAATAAAACGTTTAGGTTTTTGTTTGTTTGTTTTTATTTATGTACGTACTGTGTCTGTTTAACTCAATATGCTTCTGTCGTTTCAGGGCAGCTTAAGAGAAGCTACAAAAATAAGTGTAAGTGACCACTTTTACAAAACAAGCTAGAAAAATACAGCTCCAAACAAACAGTAACTATGTTTATTAAAGAGATGAGTTTGAGCATTGGCATCAGTGCCTCATTTCATTCTTTATTTACTCATTTCTGCTAACATAACTTTTCTCCTTCTACTTTTAAACTTACTCAGGTTCAGTTGTCACATTTTAGTCAAGGAAAAGGTTCATTGAAGTTTTGTAAGACTGACTGACGGTCAACAAAGTATCATGATTTGGTGCTGAAGCTGTAGCTTCCCTCGCCCCCAGCCAGCCTCATTAAGCCGATGATTAATGGCTCCTAAAACCAGCTGTTATCCAAACGTTAGCCAGTTTTGTAATACTTCCACATGTCTCTGCCTTGGGCTTTCAGACTGTGCGTGTTCAGGGGAACGCCATCTCCCACCGCCTTAGCCTGTCTAAAGTGAAGAAGGAGGACGGGGGGGTGTATGAGTGCCGTGTGTCTGATCTGTGGGCTGAAGAGGATCAGGACTTTACAGTTCATGCTACACTGACCATCACTGCGGGAGGCGGCATGGTGGCAGAGGAGGCTGTGTCACACATTCAGAACCGCTGGTCGCTAAGGAATGCCAACACAGCTCTGGGAGGGGGCCAACTGGGAGGAGGCACTTCCAAACCCAGCCAACTACTGACAGGAGGATCCAGGGAAGGGCAGGAGAAACAGCGGGTTCCTCAGCTGGCCCAGTCTGACCTCCTGCCCTCTATGTCATCCACCACTACTACCTCAGTGGCCAAGTCCGCCGCCTCGCAGCTGCCGGGGAGCGCAGCAGTCCTCTGGCACAGAGCTGGTGAGTACTGGAAGGTCGACTGGGCCTGAAACAGAGCCGCAGTACCAAGAGTATCACCAGATATCTGGATAACCAGAAACACACACACGCACACGCACACATTCATCTCTCTATTTTCACAAGGACTTTGTGTTGGCTCTCATTCATCTTTCATTAATTTCTAAAACCAAACCATGAGCCTTACACACAATTGGTTTTTTCCAAAGTAGGTGCCTCGGACCCTTTGGGGGCCATGAGGAGGCCTTTAAAGTATAAAGAAAGATATGGAAAGAAATGTAATCTAATCAATTTTAATAATATTTTTTTAATCCTCTTTTTTTTATCATAAACTCATCTGTTTTTCAATCATTAAAAATATGAGTTAAGATAATTTATTCAAATATTATTTGCCATTCTCATTTTCTGATTGGCAAATTTATCCAGTCAAATTTATCCAGCTGCTTTACTTATCAAGCTAGCATAGCTTGATAAGTAAGGTCTGAGGCAGCATCTGCTAAACAAATGTAATAATTATTGAATAGTTATTAAAAGTGAGAAAAAAAATCTAAAAGTTGATGTTTCATTACATATTTTGAAGCATTGTCTGTGCGTTTGTGAAGGGGGTCCTAGGCCAGATGCTACTGCTCTTTGGGGGGCCCATCCATTACCAGTACATGCCTAACCCAAGACCTAACCTAAACTCAATTCACACCTTAGTCCTTGGGGCCCAGGCTTTGGGCCCCATGACGGGCTTGTGGTCCCCACAATGTCACATTTGTTGGAAAAATGGTCCTTGCAATGTATCAAATTCAAGGCCACACACACACTCAACTCAACAAATAGTGTGGTTACGTTGCTCTGTCTGCTCTTGTTCTGTTGTAGAAAATAAAACTTAATGTGTGCCTTTGTTATCCTGACAAGAGCTTGTTAGCTTTGAGTTGTTGTGAAACACAGCGTTAAATCTGCATGAATCTTTCTTTATCCAGACCTTTTCCAGAACTCTGTCACATTTCAAACCTTTTGGTTAAGGAGGAAAGCGCTAGTTCACTTGTATATAGATGTTTGCAACCTATTTCTATCCACCTGTGCCAGCAGCAAAGCAGATGGTATGAGAATGAGGGTTGTAATCTACCACCTCATTGCTTTCTCCTGCCCTACTTCTGTTTGTTGAAGCATGCTCACAAATAATTAAAACTCTAAGCAGGATTGTAGATTTTTGTCCAGCAGGCTGCTGAGGCAAAGATTAGATATTGGTGTTTTGTGTAACCTGGAACTAGGCCGCTGTACTTGTTGCAGGTATTCTCTGTTTCGGTCAGCAAATGGAGAATACCTTATTGTTAAATACTTGTGTTTTCAATTCATCAGATTGGTCTCCAACAATCAAGCCTCCCCCTTCGTTGGGAGTAAAATTTGATTTAAATCTAAATGATTAATTTTAATCTTCAGAAATAAATACTAAGGTTTTTTTTCTCAGAAGAAAAATCATCTTGTGTACATTTGAACTCTATGGTGAACTCTTTGCCAAAATAAGACTGTACAGCTATAATTCCATGTGATTTCTGTTCATTTATGTAACCTGCATCTGTTATTTGTGCTCTGGATGATTACTGAAGCGGTACATAAACACTCACAGCCCCAACAGTTGTGACCTTACGTTTCAGGATTGACAACAGTGATAGAACCTTTACTGCCTCATCAATGTGTATTCATTTAGTCTGCTATGAAGAATGATGGGATGTAATGTATTTGCAAAATGTATTTGTTTAATTTAATTAGCTAAAGATGGACAGTATGCAGGGATAAAATGCATCCAAGTACAGGCGAAGGCTGATTTCCAATACTTGCCCCCCTCCCAGGTGATACTGGTCGAACATCGTAAAAAATATTAAATTAGTGGCTATTATGCATCTTTAAAAATATTACAATCTATGATAAAGTGATTGGTCAACAACAATAGAGAAAACATAGCAGCAAATTTCAGGGATCACCACAGTGAGTCATCCTCCTCCATCTAACTCTGGCTTCTCCTCCATGTCCTCTGACTTCATTCACATCTCCTCTTTGTTTCCTGGCAGCTGCATCTCTAACATTTGTATGCATACTGTATATTCTGGCAAATATCGGTCAATACAGAAGTGACCTAGTATAACTTGGAGCACAGCTTTGTAGGCAACTGAACCAAAATGGCTGATCATGGTTTTTGCTTTAATCCTTATCCAGATGATCCTGAGCTGCCCTCTTTGATCCACATGAATTATTGTGGCTTATGAATCAGTAGTTTCCTCCCCCACTTCTCTTCTTTTACTGTTTTACGATGTGCTGCATGAACATGGCAGTTCACTTGTTGGCTTTGCCACTAATTGCAGATTATTATGGATAAGAAATCCATTTTTCTCTGTTTATGGATCAGAAGACATCATTAGGCTTCCTTGTCATGATTTGTATTCTTATTTAATGAACTGAATTGCTCCTCTATCAGCATCCATTAATCACAACCAGAGAACAACTCATCTGCATGTGAATGTTGATGTTAAATTTTTTTAATGTGGGTCTTCCCACTGAAGTTTCCTTGGAGCTGTAGAGAGCTGTTAGCTCACAGCATACAGAAGCAGCCGTGTGGTATTGAGACTCTGCTAGAACTCTAACTCTTTTTATTTTTCAGAAGGTTTACGTGTACAAAAACAGGTGCAAACCTGATCAATACGCATAAAGGACTGCATCAACAAACTAAAGAGAATAGGCACAATAAAGCAAAACGTTCAAAACAGTGGGAGAGGGGGGTGCAAATATAATAACTTACCATCCACAATTTATTAAACCTAACCAGATTGCGTTGCTGTTTTGCATCTACATTGAGAATGTTTGAAAAACAGGTGCAAACTGGGACGCAAATACATAAAAATGAAAGGCATAAATACAGTTATAGAAGGCAAATATTTCTAACATTTAGAGAATATAAAGTAAACATACTAAAATACAGATTAAAAATATCCTACAGCAGTGCATATTTTGAGCTGCATAATTACTGAGTGATTCCAGTGCACCAACACACCGTTATGTTCTGATGTTCTGCAGCATGTCTGTAAAGCCCAGAAAAGGAAAAGCTGGTGCAGATGATATTCTTCTGCTGCATGTTCCACAAACTGAATGGGGCAGATTAATGCAGCCAGACTGCTGACAATATTTATGCAATTAAACCAAAACACAAAACACCGACACTAAAGTTCAAATTATGGTACTTATACAAAACCGAACATTAATAAAAAACATCACAGATCCACATGGATGTTGAAGATAAAACAAATGAAAAGAAGGGCTCCGTACCGTACCGTATAGAAGGGCGCATTAACATTGTAATATATTATAATGGGCGTACCTTGGCGTACAATGTTTGGTCAGGTCAGTAATATCACTTATTTCCAAAATGTCATGTAAGATTGGAGTTAAGATGGAAAGCATGTGGATGGATGAGAGTTAAATACAGCTGTTTAGAGAGTTATTTTTAGCGATATTTAAATGTTTTTATTGTGGAGTTGTTCCACATTGAAATGTACTCTTATTACTTTTATGCCTCCAGCATAGTGATTTTAAGCTTCATCTTTTTGTTATTACCACCGCTCTCCGACACGCTTCATGAGGACAGCCAGTAGGACAACCTGAATGAAAACTTCCTCTGTGACTGTTTTGATTGGTCAGGAGGAGTGTCTTCAGTAGTTTTTCCTCTGAATGGTGATTTGGAAGCATTTGTCATCAGATCAACTAGCAAAACTGAAGGGTTATTTCAGCTCGCAGGTCCCCTGAAAATAACCTCTGACACAGTGAGCAATCATGGAAGATTCTGCTCAAAAAATACAGGAACTGTTACTTTTCTGCAACGTCATCTGATTGTCACAAAAGTGCTGGGTGGATACAGTGCAGGAGAGATGGGCTGCTGTGTGCTTCAAAGTACCTCTCACATTTTTATCTCTCCTCTTTAATCCATTATCATTGTACCCTGCTCTGCTTAGTGAGCCGCTGCTACCGCTGCCAAACATCTGGAGAGCAAGTTGTCTGTCTCCATGAAGATCCACATCAGTCAGGGTAACATGGTGAATCATTTATCTCTGTAAAAATGAATAGCTTCACCTAAGTTGTCAACTAGTCCTGGTATTTTAAGAACGCAAAGGCTCAAGTGAATTTAGAAATAACTGCTGACTGACTAGAATGCTAAGGCTGAATAAAAAGCACTGAGTGGACTTGCAGGCTCAAATGACACATTCTCCACAAGACTAGAGCACGTTTTATGCTAACATTAGCATTAGCTTCACAGACAGAGTCCCAGAGGTCCTGATTCAGAGTTTTTAGTTGACAGATTAACAAAATGATCTGGTGGAAACATATAGGACAGTCTGCTCACTGTCTGATCAAGCTGAACTCAACATTTTCTCAGTTTCAGCGTGCTGATGTTAGCCCAATAGCCTTTGCCATCTATCATCCCCATTTCACTGTACTTTAAGTGGCAATAGTTGTACAGATGGATGTCATTACATATGAGTGTTTGTTCCTGACAGCTGACCTGCTTCTGAGGTAAAATACCAGCCTTCTTTGGACTGCTATTTTTATCGCTTACTTTTAATTTCTTCATTCTTAATGTCAACTTTCATGATTAAGTAACTACTATTATGTCAAGTTAACTATATTCAACATTCAATTCTGATGTGGTGTTGTGGATGTACATATCTAGTCACTAGAATCATGTGTCATTTATTAGCTGAAATAAATATTTTCTAATTTAATGAACAGGACAATTTTCTGCTCCAACAGAAAAGTTTGTTCTTTTACTGAGGCGGCAAGAAGAAAGTTTGTTCTGTCCATGATGTTTCATGCTTCAGAAGAACTCAAATGTAGAACACATCACATTCTCATAGAGCCATCCAAATGCAGTATTTATATATAAAAGTTGTCTGAAGGCATTCAAGAAAAAAAGGTTTGGGCTTAGATGTTGTGTCAGGAAATAGCTTCAACAACTCCCAATCAGAATGCAAAAACAGAAAGAGATTTACATTCCTGGAGGAGAGAACACATTTCTGTGTTCTTGCAGACTTTGAATTGGCTGTAAAAGTCAAGATGTAGAAAGAGGATGTTTCTTTTGTTTTATTTTATCCCAAAAAACCAGACATGCTGGAAAACTGATAATAAATATATTAAGATTCAACTATTTGGACAAATAAGATAAATGACAAAACCAGACTGCAAACACAACTAATTACTATTTCAGGAACATTTACCTGTATTGATTGTAATCAGTAGCTTAAGAAACCCATCAAACTGCACTGAATGTTCCCTTCAGTTGAATTGCTCAATAGGAAATGAAGTATTTGGAAATATATAAGAATAGCTCCAAACATCATTTTCCCTAACAGTGTTCCTGTAGGTAACACACCTGAAGGCATGACTAATCAGGGCCGTGCAGAGACCACTAAAGGGGCAGGTACTCAAAAAAAAAGGGCACATCTAACTACATTCTAGGACAGAATATTAACAAAGCCTCTCAGCTTTCAGAGTTTAATAAACAATGATAAATTACAAAATTGTGAGATATACAATCAAAGCTAAGGAAAATCTCTATATAGAGCATACAACTATGCACATGTAAGATATTTTAGTAGTAATTTCTTTCTGCAGGTCTATTTTGTTATAGGAAAGTATTGCAATATTCAAACCTGCAATTTAGTAAGATATGTAAATCAGAGCTAGACCACCAGACATACATATTTTGCCTTTACAGAATTACACTATTAAAAATATAAACAAGGGGCACAATGCAACCTTTTAGTGGACTGTAATCTATGAAAAGAGCTGCCTGGTTGCTATACTTGCAGTGGAGATGAAGATGGTCCATTCAAGAAAGCAGAGCTGCATCAAACTTTAACGTGGAACTGCAGAAAAAAGAAAAAAACAAAAGCAAATATTTAATTGTTAATCCATGTCACCGAGAAAAGCCTACTGAGTTTTGCTTAAAAAACTTTTTTTTTAATTAAAAACACATTTTTGTCTTATGAAGTGATTTTTTTTCTCTGCAAACCAAACTTATTTGCGCATGTCATAAATATTTTCTTGCTATTCTAAGTTTTTGTTTGTGACTCAAAGTTTTGCTTGTGATTCTCACATGACATCGTCGGCAGGGCCTAAAATCGCAAGAAAAGATTTCTGATGTGTGCAATAAAAGTTTATGTTTGGCAAATAACTTTTTAAGTTCACGAGACAAAAATGAGTTATTTAATTAAAAAACAGTTTTTTAAACAAAATGTTTTGTTTTAAAAAAGGAATTATTACAATTCCAAAAGTTTTGATTACAATTTTATTTTCCATTGAATAATTGGGGAAAAAAATTTAACTTCATACTCCGCGAACCAGACCCTAAACTTAAAGTCTGGATTGAGTTTTTTCCCCTTCATTAATGACACGCTTTTATTACATACATTATATTTATCATGGTAATTCAGGGTGTGTTATTTTTAAGTCTAAATTAATATCTTTGTTGGACTATTATTTAAGTGCTATTCTCCTTCAAGATACATTTACCTAACGCTAGAATAAATACAATGTAAATTATGCAGCAAAGGAAATTAGAAGACATATATCAATTATGGAGATGATAGGTTTTGGACGGGCGATGTCCAAAACCCCTCTTATTCAATATTTATATGCTCCCACTGGCTCAGGTTATAACAGGAAATAAGAGCAGCTAACATAACTATGCGGATGATGCACAGCTTTACATCACGATGTCACCAGCTGACTCTGAACCCATCCAATCACTAGATCAGATAAAGGTGTGGATGTGCCAAAACTTTCTCCAGCTGAACAGAAACAAAATTGAAGTTATTATCTTTGGACCTAAAGAGGTGTGAACTAGAATCAATGCACAGCTTCAGTTATTACAACTGAAAAACAGCGATCAGCCCGAAACCTGGGAGTAGTGATGGACTCTGACTTGAGTCTTCAAAGCCACTTTTAAGACAGTCACAAAGTCGGCCTTCTATCACCTGAAGAACATCTCCAGGATTAGAGGACTTATGTCTCAGCACGTTCTAGAGAAACTCATCCATGCGTTTACCTTTAGCCGCATTGATTACTGCAACAGCGTCTTCACAGGTCTGACTAATAAATCAATCAAACAAATGCAGCTGATCCGGAACGCTGCTACTCGTGTTCTCACTAAAACCAGGAAGATAGAGCACATAACACCAGTTTTAAAGTCCCTACACTGGTTCCCTGTAGCTCAAAGAATAGACTTTAAAATACTGTTGTTAGTTTATAAATCACTAAACGGTTTAGCACCACAATACATTAAAAATCTGTTATTGTTGTACCAACCGTCTAGACCCCTCAGATCTTCTGGTTCTGGTCTGCTCTGCATCCCCAGAACCAGAACAAAATGAGGAGAAGCAGCATTCAGTTTTTATGCACCACAAATTTGGAACAAACTTCCAGAAAACTGTAAAACAGCTGAAACACTGGTGCCTGTAAATCTCAACTTAAAACCCACCTGTTTAGAGTTGCTTATGGCTAAATTAGGGTTAGGGTTAATGTTTTTTATCTTTATTTTTTATCTATTTATTAATTTCTTTTTATTTCTCTTTCTCACTGTCTACGTTTTAATGATGTAGAGCCCCCCCAGAAAACATCCCAGTTAAACGACGTTTATCTAAAGTCCTACGGGTTTAGAATCCCAGTTGACGGCATTTCAACTAACACGATAACGACAGCAACGTAAATGAATTTTAAAATTGCTAAAGTTCTAGAGGTTAGAGTCCTTGTCAAACGGCGTTCTGACTAAAGTCCGAAAAACCTAGAGGTTAGAGTCCTTGTCAAACGGCGTTTTGACTAAAGTCCAAAAAACCTAGAGGTTGGAGTCCTTGTCAAACAGTGTCTTTGACTAAATTCCCAGAGGATTAGAGTCCCAGTTAAACGACGTTTAACTGAAGTCCTAAAGGGGGCGCGGGTTTTAATGTTTTTATCTTTTTTAATCTTTTTTTTTTCAAAATCTTTCTCTTTCTCACTGTTTATTCAATGTCACATGCTGTTTTTATTTTAATTATGTAAAGCATTTTGAAATGCCTTGCTGCTGAAATGTGCTATACAAATAAAATTAGATTGATTGATTGATGTGCCCCTTATTGCATAAGCAATACTGAAGAATGACTGCTATCATTAACGATACAGGGAAGAAGCTTTTTAGTTATCTTGCTTTGCTAGCAAAGTTGTTAGCTAGCCGCAAGATAATAGCACAACAACAGCAGCCTAATGTCTGTATGATAAGAATACTGAATCGATAGATAACAGTTTTTCCTCACCTGGCTGTCTCCTCCCGCTCAGTAGTTCTTCAGAGAAAGGCAGACGCAGAGGCCTGTCAGTGTCTGTTGTATTTCATTACCTCTCTGATTAAACCGCGACTCCATGCTGAAGCAGAAACTATACTTCAACGTTTTCCGTCATCTGACAAGTAGCAAGTCTACTCCACTTTATAAATCAAAAATGTATTTTTTTTAATTCACCAAAAACTGTTCTGTAATCTGGAACATTTGCTACGTTGAGCTCCAGTTAGCCGCTTTATCTCACTGTGCGAGAGGCAATTGCGTCATGCGTCACGGGCAAAAGGTCAAAGGTAAAAAAGGTCAAAGGTAACAAGGTGACCGGCTTATTATGTTGTACAAAANAAGACAGTCACAAAGTCGGCCTTCTATCACCTGAAGAACATCTCCAGGATTAGAGGACTTATGTCTCAGCACGTTCTAGAGAAACTCATCCATGCGTTTATCTTTAGCCACATTGATTACTGCAACAGCGTCTTCACAGGTCTGACTTATAAATCAATCAAACAAATGCAGCTGATTCGGAACGCTGCTGCTTGTGTTCTCACTATAACCAGGAAGATAGAGCACATAACACCAGTTTTAAAGTCCCTACACTGGCTCCCTGTAGCTCAAAGAATAGACTTTAATATACTGTTGTTAGTTTATAAATCACTAAACGGTTTAGCACCACAATACATTAAAGATCTGTTATTGTTGTACCAACCGTCTAGACCCCTCAGATCTTCTTGTTCTAGTCTGCTCTGCATCCCCAGAACCAGAACAAAATAAGGAGAAGCAGCATTCAGTTTTTATGCACCACAGATTTGGAACAAACTTCCAGAAAACTGTAAAACAGCTGAAACACTGGGTGCCTGTAAATCTCAACTTAAAACCCACCTGTTTAGAGTTGCTTATGGCTAAATTAGGGTTAGAGTGTGGGTTTTTAATGTTTTTATCTTTATTTTTTATCTATTTATTAATTTCTTTTTATTTCTCTTTCTCACTGTCTACGTTTTAATCATGTAGAGCCCCCGCGGAAAACGTCCCAAGTTAAACGACGTTTATCTAAAGTCCTACGGGTTTAGAGTCCCAGTTGACGGCATTTCAACTAAAACGATAACGACAGAAACGTAAGTGAATTTTACGATAACGACAGAAACGTAAGTGAATTTTAAAATTGCTAAAGTTCTAGAGGTTAGAGTCCTTGTCAAACGGCGTTTTGACTAAAGTCTGAGAGGGCTGAAGCAGAAACTATACTTCAACGTTTTCCGTCATCTGACAAGTAGCAAGTCTACTCCACTTTATAAGTCAAAAACGTTTTTTGTTTTTTTTAATTCACCAAAAACTGTTCTGTAATCTGGAACATTCGCTACGTTGAGCTCCAGTTAGCCGGTTTATCTCACTGTGCGAGAGGCAATTGTGTCATGCGTCACGGGCAAAAGGTCAAAGGTAACAAGGTGACCGGCTTATTATGTTTTACAAAAAATCCAACAAAAAAACTAATAATTTTAGTACATGTCCTTATGTGTCAGAAGAGGGCTTAGGAAATACCAAAAAAAAAAAAAAAAAAA